>NW_026592118.1:43993457-44005392 GCF_907164565.1 Psammomys obesus | reverse complement strand
ACACACACACACACACACACACACACACACACACACACACACACACAAACTGTTGTTCCTCCTCCCAAGGGTCCAGCCCGTGGGTGAAGACAGGGTGTCCAAGCCAAGAGGCTGAAAGGCACTGGAGTTGGGTGAATGCAATCCGAGGTCAAGTGAACGTAGACTGGTTTATTTCTTGAAGAAAGAGCACGTTATATAGCTTTGGGGAACCAATCAGATTCCTCCACACCATCTCTGAGCCTGCCATGAGCTGTTGGGCTCCCCAACCCCCAAGCCACACACCCTCTGCCTGACCACTTCCATAGTCATGTCAGGGGAATTTGCCCTAGGCCATGAGCCCCAATGGTCTCGTGCCAAGAATGCCCACAATGAACATTCACACAAACACCCACACATATGCACACCACACCTAAAATAGTATAACTTAAAAAGTCACCAGTAAGTTATTTTTATCAGACTATCTTTACGGTTATACTTCAGGTAATATTGACTTTAATTATTTTTGGTTTTGTTTGTTTTTAATTTAATTTATATATTTATTTATTATAATTCATTCACTTTTTATACTCGCTGCAGCCTCCTCCCTTATCTCCTTCCAGTCCCACCCAACCTCCCTCCTTTCCCTCTATGCCCTTTCCCTAGTCCCCTGATAGGGGAGAACCTCCTCCCCTTCTATCTCACCCTAGTTTATCTGGGCTCATCAAGGCTGGCTGCAACATCTTCCTCTGTGGCCTGGCAAGGCTGCACCCCCCAGAGGGAGGTGATCAGAGAGCCTGACACTGAGTTCAGGTCAGAGAAAGCCCCTCTACCGCTTACTAGGGAAACCACTTGGAGACTAAGCTGCCATTGGCTACATCTTCAGGGGTTCTAGATCCTCTCCATGCATGGTTCTTAGTTGGAGTATCAGTCTCTGCAGGCCTCTCTGGGTCCAGGTATTTTGGCTCTGTTGTTCTCCTAGTGTAGTTCCTGTCCCCTCAGGTATTTCTATCACTCTCTTCTTCCATAAGGTTTCCAGCACTCTGCCCAAAATTTGGCTATGTGTCTTAGTATCTCCTTTGATACCCTGGTGATAGAGTCTTTCAGAGGTCCTCTGTGGAAGGCTCCTGTCCTGTTTCTTGTCTTTTCCTACTTCCGATGTCTATCCTGTTTGCCCTTCTGAATGAGGACTAGGAAAGATACTTAACTTTAATTACTTTAATAATATACTACATATCTATATACTTAATCTCAGTTTCACAATTGATTAAAAGTTATTCTACTCCACCTAGCAGGAGATGCAGAGACTCACAGCCAAATTTTGGACAGAACACAGGGAATCTAATAGAAGAAAGGAGGTATAGAAGAACCTGGAGGGGACAGGAGCCCCACAAGGAGACCAGCAGAGCCAAAAAAAAAAATGCTGATCCCTGGGGTGAGGACTGCAGAGACCAATGCATCATCCAAAGACCATACATAGAAAGGACCTAGACCCCCCTGCTCAAATGTAGCCCATAGACCAGCTCAGTCATCATGTGGGTTCCCTAGAAAGGAGAGAAGAGACAATATCTGACATGAACTCAGTTGCCTGCCCCTTCATCACTTCTCCCTGGTGAGGCAATCTGGCCAGCCCACAGAGGAAGAGGATCCAGGCAGTCCTGATGGGACCAGATAGGCTAGGGATAGAGAGTAGGGGTGGAGGACTTTTCCTATCAGTGGACTAGGAGAGAGGGATGGGGAGGGAGGAAAGGAAGAAAGGATGGGACAAGGAGGAGATTAGGGAGGGACCTACAACAAGGATACAAAGTGAAAAAAAATGTTGAAATATAATAATAGTAAACATACACCTTCAAAATCATTATAAAGTTGTCCTACTGGTAATTTGTTGTAATACTGCTGAAATGTTGTGGGGTTTTTTTGTTTGTTTGTTTGTTTTCCATCGAGATTCTATTTCTATTTACTTTAAGCAGAGAAACCAACATTAGCTCAAAGAAATTATGCCACCCAAGTCTGACTTGGTGAACCAGCGAACTTACTGGGGACGATCTATAGGATCATGGGTATACATTACCCACTACATTAAACTTGGGCCAGCAGAGGGTGCATGCCTGTCTGGAGTCCCTGTACAAACTGCAGGCAGCTACATGCATGGGAGACTCCCCCCACCACCAGCTACACACACCAATTGCTTTCCATACAAATATCCTGGGGAAGTGGCATTTCCAGCCTTGTGAGTTTCCTGAGTCTTCTGTGCCTCCTTTACAATTCCATGAATAAATACATTTCAGTCTGAATATAAGTATTGTACAATCACACCAGAAACCAAAATATTCAGTTTTGTCTGCCCTTTACTTTGTTGAAAGGGACTAAAGCCAAGCATAGTGGCAAATGGCTGCAAACCTCCAGAGACAGAGAGAAAATCTTAAGTTCAAGACTAACATTCACTGCGTTGGGACATGGACTCAAAAACAAGAAGTGAAGGATGGGAGGGGAGGGTGGAAAGGAAAGGAAAAGAGGGAGAGCCTAAATCTATGCAACGACTTGTGTATGTCACAATGATGAAGTGCAATTCTGACTTGAATACTGTAATGCCCCACTTTCCTTCATTGATTAAACATCAAGTGGCAAGTATGAGGTCACCTTAGACCTTAATATAATCCACTCTGGCTCATAAAGGCACAGGGGAAATATATATCATATAATATATTATACATACGTGTACATGTGACACATATGTATAATACCTACAATCACACACATGTATAATGTGTAATATAACATGTAATGTGTCATATATACACATGTATACTACATGTATAAGGTTAATAAAATATATGCACACATCATTCACAGAAACACACACACACACACACATATCTCCAGAGAAGAAAAGGTGTCAAGTCTATCTGCTAGGTGGTTTCCATGTGTCCTTGGATCATGGAGACTGTATGAGTCATTGAAGCGTGATGGTCAATGCACCACCTACCTCTTTTAGCATGTTGATACAAAATACAATTTTCCAAATGTAATTTTCTGAGTACATTTTGATTTTCTGTGCCAGCACTTGTGACTATAGAGAATATAGATAATGCTTAAGTGCCCTTCACTTCTGACACAGCACAAAATGTATCTATAATGTGATATTACAATTAATTTATTCAAACAGATTGGAAAATAACTGACGGAAAAATAGGGACTATTATCATTTTCAATAACCTATAAAGCCTTCCATGGAGGAGACTACAGCTGAATCTTGCAGCATGGAGATGTCTTGGTTACATGAAGAGACTGGGAAGGTCATGTGAGGCACGCGGGAGTTGTTAGGGAGTAAAAACTGGATACAAGTTGAATTCTGAGCTCTATGTTTGAAGGACCTGGGGGAACCTCAGGGGAATCCATCCCATATGACAGAAATGATGGAGACATTAAGACGATCATCATCTCATAAAACTGCTTTGAGTGACAGGACAGTGGTCAGTATGGCTTTCTGATCATCACAAGGACCAGGAGGAGGAAGACAAATGAATTTCTTTTTTTTTAATTTTATTTTTTTCTTATCAGTTACATTTTATTAACTCTGTATCCCAGCCGTGTCCCCATCCCTCATTCCCTCCCAGTCCCTTCCTCCCTCCCTTATCTCCACCGTGCCCCTTTCCAAGTCCACTGATAGGGGGGACCTCCTCCCCATTCATCTGATCCTGTTTTATCAGGTATCTTCAGGACTGGCTGCAAAGTCCTCCTCTGTGGCCTAACAGGACTGCTCCTCCCTTGGGGGGTGGGGAGGCCAAAGAGCCAGTCATTGAGTTCCTGTTAGAAATAGTCCTTGTTCCCCTCACTATGGGAAACCAATTGGTTACTGAGCTACCACAGGCTATATCTGAGCAGAGGTTCTACGTTATATCCATACATGGTCCTTGGTTGCATGTCAGTCTCAGAAAAGACCCTGTGCCCAGATATATTTGGTCCTTGTGGAGCTCCTATCCTTTCCTCATCAGACTAACTCCCCTTCTTTCTTATGATTCCCTGTACTCTGCCAAAGGTTTGGTCATGAGTCTTTGTGACAAATGAATTTCTAAATTCAACTTCCTCATCTGGAATATGAGGCCCATCTATGGGTTAAATCGCTGACAGTCACCTGCAATGCCCAGCAAGATGTGGCATATCTGTATAAGATTCACCTGTAAGATAGAATCTCTTCACATCTGAGATCTTGATCCTTTTGCTGTTTTTGTTTTTCCATTTATTTATTTGTTTGTTTGCTTGTTTGTTTGTTTATTTATTTATTTTAATCACAGGTCATTCACTTGTCCTCCTCCCCTTCCATCTGACCCAAGCTTATCAGTATTTTCAGGACTGGCTGCAATGTCCTTATCTGTGGCCTAGCAAGGCTGCTCCTCCCTCTGGGGGTGGGGGGGGAGAAGCTCAATGAGCCAGTCATTGGGTTCATGTCAGAAATAATTCTTGTCCCCCTTACTAGGGAGCCCACTTGGACTACCATGGGCTATGTCCGAGCAGGGGTTATAGGTTATATCCATACATGGTCCTTGGTTGGAGAAACAGTATCATAGAAGACCCCTGTGCCCTGATATATTTGGTCTTTGTGGGGCTCACTCTGAGTGAGGTATCCCAGTAGCAGAAAGACACACACGATATACACTCACTTATAAGTGGCTACTAGACCTATAAGATAGAATAAATATACTAACATCTGTACACCTAAAGAAGATAAACAAGAAAGAGGACCCTGGGGTAAGATAATCAAAACGCACCTAGAAAAGACAAAGGGGATGGACATTGGATGTAGGAGACAACAAGTAACAGGACAGGAGCCTACCACAGAGGGCCTCTGAAAGACTCTACCTAGCAGTGTATCAAAGCAGATGCTGAGACTCATAACCAAACCTTCAGCAGAGTGCAGAGAATCATATGAAAGAAGGGGGAGTTAGTATGTTTTTGTTTTTCAAGACAAGGTTTCTCTTTCTAGCCTTTGCTGTTCTGGACTTATTTTGTAGAGCAGGTTGGCCTCTAAATTGCAGAGAGCCGCCTGCCTCTCCGAATGCTTGGGATTATAGGTATGTGCTACCACTGCCAGCGAGATCCTGACAATTAAAGACCCCGAGGTCTTTAGTTTTAGGTAGCTCTCTAAGACATTGTGATAAGAAGCTGGGGTTTGGAGACACGGCTGCTGTGGGCACATCTATCCATGGGGTCATATGATTTACTCTGGCATGTTAGGAAATGATTATGGCCTTTCTTAATGTCCTGCTTAGACAAACTGTGTTATTTGGTGTTTTCATGGTGCACTGAACCCTGAAGTAAGTAGAGTTTGCCTCTCCCCTGCCCTTGTTAATTACATTGCTGGCTTCCTCACTTATCAAAGGAAGAGCTCTGTGTTGAAAACAGGCCATTGGAGCCCTTTCCACAGAGTGATAATGGATTCCAGACCTAGAGATCTTGAAATTTCTGGCTTCAGCACCACTATATCTATCTGCTTATACCACAAAGAAGGCAGGTCTTTTTTTTTTTTTTTTTTTTTTTTTGGTTTACCAGTTGCTTTTTTTTTTATTCCAAATTCTGTGTTTTAGAGTCTAAAAAAGAGCAAATGTAATATTTTGTGGATAATTGTGTGCATAAATAATAACACTCTGTGTAAATATTGGGGCATACAATACACTTGGGCTTCCAGAAAGGAGTAAAACATGTTGAAAGACTCAGGGCGGAAATAAATAATTGAAAAGAATCTGAAAAAATAAAGAACTGTTTATAGTCCAGGGTCCAAAAAGCTATGACCTGCCAACCAGATCTGACCCACTGGCTATTCTGTTAAATACACATTTTATTGGGACATAGATACACTAATGTGTTTATGTCATGTCTTTGGTATTGCAACCATAGATTGCATAGCTGCACAGAGAGCATGTTGCTCCCTAACTGCAAATATTTACTGCCTGTCCCTTTTAAGAACATGGTTACCAACCCCGTAATAAACTTCCTGTTTGTGCTTGCTATACTTTGTCTAAGGAAGCTTTGCACATAACACATTTGTAACAATTATGAGAACTGCATCTGGTCTCCTACTCTATAAGCAGAGTAATACTGAAGTGAGAAAGATGTCATTGGTAAATGTATCTGGGTTACAAATAGCAATACTGAGCTAACTAGAATATTTAACAAGAAACATTATAGACAGAGAAAAAGGATGAGCCGCAACGAAAGCTCAGCATTATTGCAACTTTGTAGCTATAAAACCTATCACCAACCCCAAGGCAATTCATTGTAACTTCTTTACAAGAATCAGAGGTCTTCAAACATCTATTGTGATGATCTCAGAAAACTAAGACATAAGCATCCTTGGAAGTTAATAAATTGCTTCTAACAAAATTCCAAACGATCTGGAAGACCACACAGTACCCTAAATCAATAACAGATTCATGCTTTGTTTTTCACTACTCAGTAGAACAGAGATGGTGATTTATTTGGTAAAGTCATACCATCCTGCACATTTTCCAATGAGATTTCCCACTGATTTTATGAGAGCTGCTTTCAGAGAAAGCTTTGTCAACATATTCATAAACCTTTTTATTAATCTGAGCATTTCAAAATACATTTGTACAGTTCCCAGATACGCTGAGTTTTGCTGTTCATAAGTTTCAATATGATATAAGGTACCTCTCCTGATGATGCTCTTTCTATCAATCCCCAGACACAGTTAGACCTTAAAGTCAATGCTACTTCATTCATTTTTCATCAGACCATAGCGAACAAGGGACACAGAACGTCCCACCGGCTTGGGCACTACAGGTAATGATGGAAAATGTGCTGATACAATAAAATAGACTAAATTTGAGTTAACCACATGGTAAGAAATTTCTTTCCAATGCTGTGAATTTAAGCTTGATAGAGCTGGTTTTTACATAGTATTGTTCAGCCTAGTGGGCACAAAGAGAAAATCATTGTATAAAGGAGAAAGAGAAGGGAAAGTAATCTATACAAAATATCACAGATTTGAATATTTAAATGAAGATTGTGAGCAGAACTATAGAAATGTTTTCTTTATTCTTTCCAGAGGACACTTATTTAATCACCTTACAACCTGATCCTTATGCTCTCCCTCTTATCCTCTCTCTTTCTCTCAGAGAAGAGGGGAGACCTACGGAGGGTATGAACCCACCCAGGCATCTCAAGTCACAGCAGGACAAAGAGCATCTTCTCCCAGTGAAGCCTGATAAGGCAGCCCAGCTAGGGGAAAGGAATCCAAAGGCAGGCAAAAGAGTCAGAGACAGGCCCTACTCCCATTAAGGGTCCCACATGTTAACTAAGCTGCACATCTGCTACATATGTGTAGAGGGCCTAGTTCCAGCCCATGCATGATCTTCAGTTGGTGGTTCAGTGTTTGTGAGCTATCATGGGCCCAGGTTAGTTTATTCTGTAGGTCTTCTCATGGTGTCCTTGGCTGTTCCAGCTCCCTCCATCCTTCCTCCCACTCTTCCACAGCACTTCCTGATCTTGACCTATTGTTTGGCTGTGAGTCTGTTTCCATCAGCTACTGGATGAAACTCCTGAGAAGACACTTATGCTAGTCTCCTGTCTAAAAGCACAGCAGAGTATCATTAATACTGACAGCAACAGCGGTTGGCTCTCTCCCATAGGGTGGGTCTCAAGTCATGGGTTTGATATTTACTCAATTCCTGCTCCATCTTTATCCCAACACTTTTTGTAGGCAAGACAAATTTTAGGCAGAAAATTTTATGGGTGGTTTGGTGTTCCCCTCCCTCCACTGGAAGTTTCACCTGGGTACAGGAGGTGGAGACTTCAGGCTCCTTAACCTCAGCTGCTAAGAGTCTTAGCTAGGCTCACCTGCATAGACTCCTGGGAGCTTCCCCCTAGGACTCTCAGAAGTCCCAGAGACGCTCCCCACACAGATTTCCATTCTCTCTCCCAGTTTTCCCCTTCAATCCCCAACCCCTGCTCTCTCCACATCTGATCCCCACTCCTCTTACCCTCCCCACCCAGTTCTCTGGAATACTACTCAGCTATTGAAAATAAGGACAACATGCAATTTGCAGGCAAATAGATGGGACTAAAAAAGATCATCCCAAAAATATCATTTTATGAGCTAATGTGGATATTAGCTATAAAGTACAGAATAACCATGCTACAATTCACAGACCCAAAAAAATCCAATGAGAGCCCAAGAGAAGGTGCTTGAATATTACTCAGAAAGGAAAAAAAAAAAACTCAAAAGAGAAACAGGTGAGCAAAGAACATCTTTAGACACCTGTGATTATAAAATTATCTTTAAAAGCTATGGGTTTTTAACATCTTTATAATACTCAGGGGCTGACAATTACAATAGTCTGATCTCAAGGAGTTCAATTGTATAAGAGACACTATATGCAATTACAAAAAATTAAAACATGTGGTAGGAGACGATTAATATTTACTATTGGTTTATCTTCTAGTAAAGCTTGCTGTTAATCTTAAACAGCTGTATAACCAAATCACCACACAGAGACTGGGTTTTTAGTTAACCTAGAACACAATGCGGGGCAATATTTACTGCCTCCTAAACCTCCAAGCCCTCAGTTTCCTAACATTTAGATTTCCCACATGATACTTGCTTTTTGGGAAATCTTAGGTCTGGTTCATGCTCCACCTCTCCAAGCTCTCTCCTCCAGCTCTGCTCTCCTCACTCACCTCCTCTCTCTCCTCCCACTCTTTTCCTGCCTTCTGGCTCCTCCCCTCTTTCCTGTCCTCTGGCTCCTCCCATTGCACAACATTGTATCTAGTTGCTTTATTTTGTCCTGTTTACACAGAGTTGAGACAGGATGCTTATAATGAGTATCACAATGCAATATCCATATTGAAACCAGAGAGTTGGGGGGTGGGGAAATCAGCATTTGAATTAACAAGGGTAAGGCATATACATTTTAAAAGAACATTATACCAACAAACTTAAAACCTAAAAAAAAATCATTTAAAGTTTTTATAACTTTGGTTGGTCTTAATGTAGACACTAATACACCGTTCTTACAGTCTGTGAGCTTAGTTCAGCTTAGGCCACATCTGTGGTTAACCTTCAGCCCTAATTCTGTGCTGATAAGAAGCTGCCCACACTGTAGGATCCAGGTGAAGTGCTTGGCTTCTTCTTCAATGGAAACTATTCGGAAGTCCTTACATGAGCACAAATACTACTACTCCATCTTTAACATTGCTGAGGGTGAGGCTCGTATTGGCTTTTCATGTCCTTTTTTTATCCCGTGTCCCTCATAAATTTTGTGAGGCACTTTGCTGTCTTGAACTCCTATTTGAAGCCTTGCTTTCTATCCTACTGATCAGCTTATTGGTGATGCTGTCTATCATCGAATCTATGACTTATTATCTATATGACTCGTTCTGCCACAGGATTTCCTGCTGAGAAATTAACATGCTAAAGAACAGGTTTTTCTTTATTTTTTACCTTTCTTTAGATTTATATTTTTGACAAAATAAAGTGTAAGATAAATCAAGAACCATCATAGTGAAGCTGGACAGCACAACTCAACAGAAGAAAGAGAGTACCAAGAGCAGTCACAAAAATTGGAGACCCTTTGCTTTACAGAAACTTTTCAGGTTCAGGAGGTACCATTTATTGATTGTTGATCTTAGAGACTAAGCTCATTGTGTTCTGTCCAGTACAGTGTCTCCTGTGTCAATAAGGTCTAGGCTCGTCCCCACTTTTTCTTCTAACAGATTTAGTGTGTCTGGGTTTATCTTGAGGTCTTTGATCCACTTGGCCTTTACTTTTGTGCAGGGTAATAAGTATGGTTCTATTTGCATTTTTCTACATGTAGACATCCAGTTAGACCAGCAGCATTTATTAAAGGTGCTATCTTTGTTCCATTGTGTGGTTCTGGTTTATTTGTCAAAAATCAGGTGTCTGTATGTGTGTGGGTTTATTTCTACCTCTTTGATACAATTCCATTGATCTTCCAGCCTGTTTTATGCCAGTTTCATGTCATTTTTATTAATATAGCTCTATAGCACAACTTGAGATCAGGGATGAAGATACCAGAAGTTCTTTTATTGTACAAGATGGTTTTATTGTTCCTGTTTTTATTTTTATTTTTCCATATGAAATTAAGAATTTTTCTTTTAAGGTTTATAAAGAATTTTGTTGAAATTATGAGAATTGTATTGAATACAAAATAGCAGCATACAGACTGGGAAAAGATCTTCGCCAACCTTACATTTGACAGAGGGCTAATATCCAGAATATATAAAGAACTCAAGAAACTAAAGACCAACAAACCAAATAACCTAATTAAAAATGGAGTACAGAGCTAAACAGAGAATTCTCAACAGAGAAATAGCAAATGCAGAAAAATACTTAAAGAAATGCTCAGCCTCCTTATTCATCAGAGAAATGCAAATCAAAATGATTCTGAGATTACATTTCACACCCATCAAATGGCTAAAATCAAAAACTCAAGTGATAAAATATTCTGCAGAGGATGTGGAGAAAGGGGAATACTCCTACATTGCTGGTGGAAATGAAAACTAGTTCTACCACTTTGGAAATCAATCTGGCACTTTCTCAGTAAACTGGGAATACCACTACCTCAAGATCCAGCTACTGAAATCAATAAATTAGAAACAAGTAAACCCATTCAAAGAATCAATGAAACCAAGAGCTATTTCTTTGAGAAAATCAACCAAATAGACAAATCCTTAGTGAAACTAACTAAAAGGCAGAGAGAAACTATCCAAATCATCAAAATCAGAAATGAAAATTAGGACATAACAACAAACACTGAGGAAATCCAGACAATCATTAGTCTTACTACAAAAGCCTATATGCCTCAAAATTTGAAAATCTAAAGGAAATAGAAAATTTTTGATAGATTCCATTTGCCAAAATTAAATCAAGATTAGGTGAATAGATTGAATAGTCCTATATGCCCCAAAGAAATAGAAGGAGACATCAAAAGTCTCCATTCCAAAAAGGCCCAGGGCCAGATGGTTTAAGGACAGAATTCTACTGGACCTTTAGAAAAGAACTAACTCCAATTCTCTTGCATGCCTTTATCCGAGGCATGCAAGGCTCTTTCAATATACGGAAATCCATCAATGTAATCCACTATATAAAAAACTGAAGGAGAAAAACCACATGATCGAGGGGCCAAGATGGCGGCACCAGGAGAACACCGTGTCTGAGAAGCAGAACAACACACTCCATGCAGCGACCAGGAGACTGAACTCTGGACCCTAAAACAACAGCGATCGATCGTGTTTCCCAGGTGAGGGGAGGCTCCCACAGCGTGGGAAGCGATCGGGTCCACTCTCAGCTGCCCAGCCAGAACCCGGAAGAGAACCCGGCAACGCGGGTTTTGGGTCTCCGGGCTGGTGCCGCAAGCCTGCTTGTACCGACCTATTTCCCAGGCTGATTGGTGGGCACAAGGGGGCCTGAGGCTGAGAGTCCCAGTCGCAAAAAAAAACCCCACGGGGAAGGAAAGTTGCCAGAGTGGTCACGGGTCACCCAGTCTTTCCCTGGAAGGTCTCTCCGACCTCAGCGGGTACCTGCCGCCATCACAACTGAGCTCCTGCTGCTGGCGGATAGCAGCTGCGCGCCCAGCTCAAAATCCCTACTCCCTCTTTGGAGGAGGCAGGAGGTGCCCAACAGAATCTGCCACAGACCACATTGTCTGTACCCTAACCCGAGATCGGGGCTGAGAAAACCCAATCCTTTTGGGCACTCCCCCAAACGCCGCCATAACCCTGCCGCAGCAGAGCAGAAGGATAAAGAGGCACACAGCGGCTTCACAGTGCCGGAACTCCAGTGCTGCCAGCCGCTCCTAGCAAACAAACTACAGCTCAGGATCTGGGACTGTGGTCATCCTACGCGTCCTGAGATTCTCCTGGGTCCAGCGCAATAAGATATAGCAGCAAGTTCTATCACCGGCGCTTCCCCCCCCCCCCC
>NW_026592118.1:43941360-43993357 GCF_907164565.1 Psammomys obesus | reverse complement strand
CCCCCCCCCCCCCCCCGGGAGAGAAACGCCTCCGGCTCAGGGCTCAGGATCCCACTGAGAAGCCCCAACCCCTGCTGGCACTCCCCTGAGAGCACCTCCATAAGCTCGCCCTAGCAGAGGAGAAGGTCAGAAGGGAAGGACAGAGAGGCAGCCTGCCAAGGACACAGCACCCTCTCTCCAGCGGCCCCTAGCAGAGGGGGCCAAGCTCTGGATCTGAGGACACTCAACCCTACCCGGTACTCTCTTGGGATCAGCAAACATAGATTCTATTGCTAGGCTGCTTCTGGCAGAGAGATCTGGGCCCGGGATCTGGGATTGAATACACTCACCCTAACTCTTTCCCGCGCCACCCAGGGACCAGTCAACACAACCCCTCCTGGCAGAGGGAAAGAACAAAGAGGCAGCACACAGGAAAGGTGGACACCGAGTCCTGGGGCCACAGTGTCACAGAGCTGACTGTTACCCTACCCGTGCACTTCTGCAGCAGGACCAAAACTGAGAGTAGTGAGCAAGGGGAACCCCTGTGCATTCCAACTGGTCCTGCAAGAGAGTGAGTGAGCCTTCTAGGGAGAGACTGCCCCAGACCCAGGGCCTCTCCACAGAAGCAACCAGACGAGATCCCTGCCACCCACACTCCTAGTGTGGGCATCAGAGGGATTCTTGGGATAGCGACATTGAAGCCTCTGCCTTGCGGGTCCACCAGGGTAATCCAGGCAAACAATCCCTGGATCTCAGTCAGAACTGCGTAATAGTGGCTTGCAGACCACTGCAATAGTCAGACAATCCACGCATGCACACTGCACCCACTAAAAGCGCACGCGAATAGCGCCAGCGTCACATTCTTTACTTAGGCAAAACTGAAAACACAGTGCACACCCCCAAAGCAGTGAACCTCTCTCATCTTCCTGAAAAAAACAGTACAGAAAACAGAAAGAGAGGATCATAGCCTAAACTACAATCTCGAGGAACAACCAGTGAGGATTATAAATAACCAGATGGCTAGAGGCAGACGTAAGAACACTCCCAACAAAAATCAGGACATAATGATCTCACCAGCAACCCCACAAAAAAATGGACACTTCAATTCACTAGATATACAAGAAAACGACCTCAAAACTATGTTTCTCCAGCTATTAGAGGCCCATAGAGATGAAATGAACAAAGCCCTCAGAGAAATAACCAAAGAAATCGAGACTAACCAAGAGGAAACAAATCGTGCACTCAGAGAAATGACCACGAAAATTGAGGCAAACAGAGAAGAAATGCACAAAGCTCTCAAAGAAATGTCCACACAAATGAAGGCAAATAAAGAAGAAATAAACAAAGCTCTCATAGAAATACAGGCAATTATACCCAAAGAAGTAGAGGCACAATTAGTGATACATAGAGAGGAAACGGACAAAAAAATAGAAGCTATCATTGAAAAATAGGAGTGCACATTCAAACAGATGAAGGAAATGGTGCAAGACATGAAAATAGAATTAGAATCAATGAAGAAAACACAAATAGAGAAAAACCAGGAGCTGGAGAACATAGAGAATAGATCAGGCACCACAAAGGTAAGCATCACCAACAGAATACAAGAGATGGAAGAAAGAATCTCAGGAGCTGAAGATACACTTGCGGAAATTGACACGTCTCTCAAAGAAAAAATAAAATCAGAAAAGTTCCAAACACAAAACATCCAAGAAATCAAGGACACCATGAAAAGACAAAAACCTAAGAATAATAGGAGTAGAAGAAAAAGAAGACATCAGGCTCAAAGGTCCGGAAAATATTTTCAAGAAAATTATAGAAGAAAACTTTCCCAACTTAAAGAAGGAGATGGCCATAAACATACAAGAGGCCTACAGAACACCAAGTAGACTAGACCAGAAAAGAAATTCTTCACGTCACATCATAGTCAAAACACTGAACCTACAAAACAAAGAAAAAATTCTAAAAGCAGCAAGGGAAAAAGGCCAAGTAACATATGAAGGTAGACCTATCAGAATCACACCAGATTTCTCAACAGAAACTATGAAAGCCAGAAGGGCCTGGACAGAAATCATACAGTCCTTAAGGGACCACAGATTCCAACCCAGACTACTATACCCAGAAAAACTTTCAATCAACATAGACGGAGAATTCAAGATATTCCAAGACAAAACCAAATTTAAACAATATCTACATAGTAACCCAGCTTTACAGAAGTTACTAGAAGGGAAACTCCAAACCAAAGAAAACAACTACATCAAAGGAAACAGAGGAAATAGATAACTACACAACAAAAAACCAAAAGAAGACAAGCAATGAAACTCAGTGACACCACCAACACCACATCTAAAATAAGTAACAATTGTTGGTCACTAGTTTCTATCAACATCAACAGACTCAACTCCCCAATTAAAAGACACAGACTAACAGAATGGTTGCGGAAACAGGATACATCATTCTGTTGCATCCAAGAAACACACCTATGCAACAAAGATAGACACTACCTCAGAGTAAAGGGCTGGAAAACTGTCTTTCAAGCAAATGGTTCCAGAAAACAAGCGGGAGTAGCCATCCAAATATCTAATAAAACAGACTTTCAACCCAAGTTAATCAAAAAAGATAAGGACGGCCACTATATTCTCATTAAAGGAAAAATCCAACAAGAGGACATCACAATTTTGAATATCTATGCCCCAAATACAAGAGCACCTACATTCGTAAATGAAACAATATTAAAGCTTAAATCACACATTGATCCTAAAACCCTAATAGTGGGAGACTTCAACACTCCACTCTCACCAAGGGACAGATCAACTAGACAGAAAATAAATAGGGAAATAAAAGCACTTACAGAGACCCTAAATCAAATGGACCTAATAGACGTCTACAGATCTTTTCATCCAAACTCAAAAGAGTATACCTTCTTTTCAGCACCACATGGAACCTTCTCCAAAATAGACCATATAATTGGTCATAAAGAAAGCCTCAACAGATACAAAAAGATTGAAATAATCCCTTGTATTCTATCTGACCACCATGGACTTAAGCTGGACCTCAACAACAACAGAAATAACAAACAGCCTACACGCACATGGAAACTGAACAACCTGTTACTCAACGACAGCTGGGTTAAGGAAGAAATAAAGAAAGAAATTAAAGACTTCCTAGAATTCAATGAAAATGAAGGCACAACATACCCAAATTTATGGGACACATTGAAAGCAGTGCTCAGGGGAAAATTTATAGCACTAAGTGCCTGCAAGAAGAAATTTGTAACATCACATACAAACAACTTAATGGCCCAACTGAAAACCCTAGAAAAAAAAAGAAGCAGATACACCCAAGAGGAGCAGAAGGCTAGAAATAATCAAACTCAGGGCTGAAATCAATCAATTAGAAACAAATAAAACTATTCAAAGAATCAATGAAACAAAAAGCTGGTTCTTTGAGAAAATCAACAAGATAGACAAACCCTTAGCCAAACAAACTAACTAAAAAGCAGAGAGAATCTATCCAAATCAACAAAATCAGAGATGAAAAGGGTGACATAACTACAGACACAGAGGAAATTCAAACAATCATTAGGTCATACTACAAAAGCCTATATGCCACAAAATTTGAAAATCTAAATGAAATGGACAATTTTCTTGATAGATTCCATCTTCCAACATTAAGTCAAGATCAGGTAGAAAGACTGAACAGCCCAATATCCCCCAAGGAAATTGAAGCAGTCATTCACAGTCTCCCCTCCAAAAAAAGCCCTGGGCTAGATGGTTTCAGGGCGGAATTCTACCAGACCTACAAAGAAGTGCTCACACCAATTCTCCTCAAACTATTCTGCAAAATAGAAACAGAAGGTACATTACCAAACTCATTCTATGAAGCAACAGTCACACTGATACCTAAACCACACAAAGACCCAACAAAAAAAGAGAACTTCAGACCTATCTCTCTTATGAACATTGACGCAAAAATACTCAATAAAATACTTGCAAACCGAATCCAAGAACACATCAAAGATATCATCCACCATGACCAAGTAGGCTTCATCCCAGGCATGCAAGGGTGGTTCAACATACAGAAATCCATCAATGTAATCCACCACATAAACAAACTGAAGGAGAAAAACCACATGATCATCTCCTTAGATGCTGAAAAAGCATTTGACAAAGTCCAACACCCATTCATGTTTAAAGTCTTGGAGAGATCAGGAATACAAGGCACATACCTAAACATAGTAAAAGCAATATACAGCAAGCCTATAGCCAACATCAAACTCAATGGAGAGAAGCTTAAATCAATCCCACTGAAATCAGAGACAAGACAAGGCTGCCCACTCTCTCCCTACCTCTTCAACATAGTACTTGAAGTCCTAGCCAGAGCAATAAGACAACTAAAGGAGATCAAGGGGATACAGATCGGAAAGGAAGAGGTCAAAGTGTCACTATTCGCAGATGATATGATAGTATATATGAGCGACCCCAAGAATTCAACCAGAGAACTCCTCCAGCTGATAAACACCTTCAGCAAAGTGGCAGGATACAAAATCAACTCAAAAAAATCAGAAGCCCTCTTGTATACCAAAGACAAAAAGGCTGAGAAAGAAATTAGGGAAACAACACCCTTCACAATAGTCACTAACCACATAAAGTACCTTTGGGTGACACTAACCAAGCAAGTGAAAGACCGGTTTGAGAAAAACTTCAAGTCTCTGAAGAAAGAAATTGAAGAAGATCTCAGAAGATGGAAAGATCTCCCGTGCTCATGGATTGGTAGGATTAACATTGTGAAAATGGCCATCCTGCCAAAAGCAATCTACAGATTCAATGCAATTCCCATCAAAATACCAACTCAATTCTATACAGACCTTGAAAAAAAGATTCTCAGCTTCATATGGAGAAACAAAAAACCCAGAATCTCCAAAACAATCCTGTACAACAACAGATCATCTGGAGGTATCTCCATCCCCGATCTCAAGTTGTACTACAGAGCAATAGTAATAAAAACTGCATGGTATTGGCATAAAAACAGAAAGGAGGATCAATAGAACCGAATAGAAGACCCAGAAATAAACCCACACACCTATGAATACTTGATTTTTGACAAAGAAGCCAAAACCTTTCAATGGAAAAAAGACAGCATCTTCAACAAATGGTGCTGGTCCAACTGGATGTCCACATGCAGAAAAATGAAAATAGATCTATATTTATCACCCTGCACAAAACTAAAGTCCAAGTGGATCAAAGACCTCAACATAAAACCAGATACTCTAAATCTGTTAGAAGAAAAAGTGGGGAACAGCCTAGAACTCATTGGCACAGGAGACAACTTCCTGAACAGAACACCAACAGCACAGTCTCTAAGAGCAACAATCAATAAATGGGACCTCATGAAACTGAAAAGCTTCTGTAAAGCAAAGGACACTGTCATCAAAACAAAACGCCTGCCTACAGATTGGGAAAGAATCTTCACTAACCCTTTATCTGACAGAGGACTAATATCGAGTATATACAAAGAACTAAAGAAGCTGAAAAGCAGCAAACCAAGTAATCCACTTAAAAAATGGGGAACAGAGCTAAACAGAGAATTCTCTGTAGAGGAATATCGAATGGCAGAGAAACACTTAAAGAAATGCTCATCCTCATTAGCCATCAGGGAAATGCAAATCAAAACGACCCTGAGATATCACCTTACACCCATCAGAATGGCCAAAATGAAAAACTCAAGGGACAACACATGCTGGAGTGGTTGTGGAGAAAGGGGAACCCTCCTCCACTGCTGGCGGGAATGTAAACTTGTACAACCACTCTGGAAATCTATCTGGCGCTTTCTAAGACAATTAGGAATAGTGCTTCCTCAAGACCTAGCTATACCACTGCTAGGTATATACCCAAAGTTTGCTCAAGTACACAAAAGAGATATTTGCTCAACCATGTTTATAGCTGCTTTATTTGTAATAGCCAGAACCTGGAAACAACCCAGATGTCCCTCAACGGAGGAATGGGTACAGAAATTGTGGTATTTTTACACAATGGAATACTACTCAGCAATCAAAAAGGAGGAAATCATGAAATTTGCAGGCAAATGGTGGGACCTAGAAAAGATCATCCTGAGTGAAATATCCCAGAAGGAGAAAGACAAACACGGTATATACTCACTTATATAGACCTATAAGATATGATAAACATAATGAAATCTATACACCTAAAAAAGATAATCAAGAGAGCGGACATGGGGTATGATTATCAATCCTCGTTTTGAAAGACAGATGGGATGCACATTAAACATTGACAGGAGTCTACTGAGCGCATTTGAAAAACTCTAACTAGCAGTGTTTTCAAAGCAAAGACTCATGACCAAACCTTTGGCAGAGTACAGGGAATCATAAGAAAGAAGGGGAGTTAGTATGATGAGGAAAGGATAGGAGTTCCACAAGGACCAAACATATCTGGGCACAGGGTCTTTTCTGAGACTGACATGCAACCAAGGACCATGTATGAATGTAACCTAGAACCTCTGCTCAGATGTAGCCTGTGGTAACTCAGTAACCAATTGGTTTCCCATAGTGAGGGGAACAAGGACTATTTCTAACAGGAACTCAATGACTGGCTCTTTGGCCTCCCCACCCCCCAAGGGAGGAGCAGTCCTGTTAGGCCACAGAGGAGAGCTTTGCAGCCAGTCCTGAAGATACCTGATAAAACAGGATCAAATGATTGGGAAGGAGGTCCCCCTTATCAGTGGACTTGGCAAGGGGCACGGTGGAGATGAGGGAGGGAGGAAGGGACTGGGAGGGAATGAGGGATTGGGACACGCCTGGGATACAGAGTTAATAAAATGTAACTGATAAGAAAAAAATAAAATAAAAAAAAACAAAAAAAAAAAACCCACATAATCATCTCCTTAGATGCCAAAAAAACATTTGACAAAATCCAACACCTATTCTTGTTTAAAGTCTTAGAGAGATCAGGGATACAAGGCACATACCTAAACAAAGTAAAGACGATATACAGCAAGCCTATAGCCAACATCAAATTAAATGGGGAGAAACTTAAATCAATCCCACTGAAATCAGGGAAAAAGCAAGGCTGCCCATTCTCTCCATATCTCTTCAACATAGTACTTGAAGTCCTAGCTAAAGCAATAAGACAACTAAAGGAAATCAAAGGGATACAAATCAGAAAGGAAGAGGTCAAAGTTTCACTATTTCCAGATGATATGATAGTATACATGAGTGACCCCAAAAATTCAACTGGACAACTCATTCAGCTCAAAAACACCTTCAGCAAAGTAGCAGGATACAAAATCACCTTCAAAAATATCAGTAGCCCTCCTGTGTACTAAAGAAAATAGGGCCGAGAAAGAATTCAAGGAAACAACACCCTTCACAATAGCCACTAATAACATAAAGTACCTTGGGGTGATTCTAACCACGCAAATAAAAGCCCTGTTTGAAAAAAAACTCCAAATCTTGAAGAAAGAAATTGAAGAAGATATCAGAAGATAAAAAGATGTCCAGTGCTCATAGATCAGTGGGATTAACATAGTAAAAATGGCCATCCTGCCAACAGCAATCTACAGATTCAATGAATTCCCATCAAAATACCAACACAAATCTTTACAGACGTTGAAAGAAATTCTCAATTTCATATAGAAATACAAAAATTCCAGAATTTCCAAAATGATCCTATACAACAACCGAGCTTCTGAAGATCTCAAGCTATACTACGAGCAATCGTAATAAAGACTGCATGGTATTCGCATAGAAACAGAATGGTGGATCAATGGAACCAAATAGAAGACCCAGAAATAAACCTGCACACTTACGGATATTTGATTTTTTACAAAAAAGCCAAAACCCTTCAATGGAAAAAAAACAGCATCTTCAACAAATTGTGCTGGTCCAACTGGATCACTATATGCAGAAAAATGAAAATAGATCAGTATTTATCGCCCTGCACAAAGCTAAAGTCCAAGTGGATCAAGGCCTCAACATAAAACAAGACACACTAAATCAGTTAGAAGAAAAAGTGGGGAACAGCCTAGAACTCATTGGCACAGGAGACAACTTCCTAAACAGAACACCAACCGCACAGGCTCTAAGACCATGAAACTGAAAAGCTTCTGTAAAGCAAAAGATATTGTCGTCAGAACAAAATGACAGCCTACAGACTGGGGAAGGGTCTTCACCAAACCTATATCTGACAGAGGGCTAAAATCCAAAATATATAAAGAACTAAAGAAATTTAAAAAGCAATAAATCAAGTAATCCAATTTAAAAAATGGGGTATGTAGCAAAACAGAGAACTCTCTGTAGAGGAATATAGAATGGCAGAAAAACATTAAAGAAATGTTCAACGTCCTTATCCATCAGGGAGATGCAAATTAAAACAACCCTGAGATTTCACCTTATACCCATCAGAATGACTAAGATCAAAAACTCAAGTGACAATACATGCTAGAGAGGTTGTAGAGAAAGGGGAACCCTCCTCCATTGCTTGTGGGAATGTAAACTTGTACAACCACGCTGGAAATTAATCTGGTGCTTTCTCAGACATGAGGAAAAGTACTTCCTCAAGATCCAGCTATACCACTCCTAAGCATATATCCAAATGATGCTCAAGTACACAACAAGGACATTTGTTCACCCATGTTCATAGCAGCTTTGTTCGTAATAGCCAGAATCTGGAAACATCACAGATGTCTCTCAACAGAGGAATCGATATAGAAATTGTGGTACATTTACACAATGGAATACTACTCAGCTATTAAAAACAAGGAAATCATGAAATTTGCAGGCAAATGGCTGGAACTGGAAAAGATCATCCTGAGTGAGGTAACCCAGAAGCAGAAAAACACACACGGTATATGTTCACTTGTAAGTGGATATTAGCCATATGATACACCTAAATGACAAGGATGACCGTAAGCAAATGCTTAATTCTCATTCAGAAGGGAATCCAAGACAGACAGCTGAAGCAGTAGAAGAGAGGGAACAGGACTGGAGCCTACCACAGATACCTTCTGAAAGACTCCAACCAGCAGGGGATTGAAGCAGATGCAGTCTCATAGCCAAACTTGGGACAGAGTGCAGGGAGTCTTATGGAAGAAGAGGGATATAAAAGGACCCAGAAGACATGAGCCACTCAAGGTGACCAACAAAGCTAAAAAACAAAAACAAAGCAAACAAAAAATCACCAAGGCCTGGGGGTGCTGGAGAGACTGAAGCATCAAGCAAAGAGCATGCCTATAGAGAGGACCTAGACCCTCTGCTCAGATGTAGCCCATAGCAGCTCAGTCTCCATGTGGGTTCCCTAGTAAGAGAAGAAGAGACAGTCTCTTGCATGAACTCTGCTGCCTGCTCATGGATCACTTCTCCCTGGTGTAGTGACCTAGCCAGCCCACAGAATAAGAGGATCTAGGCAATCCTGATGGGACATGATAGGCTAGGGTCAGAGTAGGGGAGGAGGGCTTCCCCTATTAGTGGGCTAGGGAAGATGAGTAGGGGAGGAAGAGAGAAGGAGAGTGGTACCTGGAAGAGATGAGGGAGAGGGATACAACTGGGATACAAAGTGAATAAATTACAAATAATAAGAAATAAAATAAATAGTAAAAAAAATCAGAGACCCACTCACTCTCACACTCAGGAGTCCTATAAAATGTTAAGTTAAAATAAAAATAAAATAAAAAGTAATAAGCTAAAACATATATACATATATACGTATACAGAGGAACTAATATAGGCCCATGTAGGTAGTGTGCTTGCTGTTTATAATTCTGTGAGTTCATACCCACCTTGCTTATTTGATTAGATGCCCTGTTCTCCATCACTTCTGTCTCTTAACACTCTTTCCACCTCCTTTTCTTTGGGGCCCTGTGAACTCTGAGGGTAGGGATTTGTTGGAGACCTTCATTTAGATTCTCTTTACAAATAATATCTGGCTGTGGTTCTCTGCATCTGTTCATCTGATGAAATACTAAGTTTCTCTGATTATGAGTAAAGAAAGTATTTATCTGTGTATAGCAGACTGTCATTAAAATTCATGTTATTGATTGTTTTTAGACAGGTTGTGTTTAGTTTTGCTCTAGGTCTATGGGATTTCTGGTCTTTGGTTCTTGGGTACACAAACAGTGCGGGGTATGTACACTCTCTTGTGTAGTGAGCCTTAAATAACATTAGACAGTGTTTGGTTAATCCCATAAATTGTACACCATCATTGCTCTAGCATACTTTGCAGGAAGGAAAGATTGTAGGCCAAAGGATTCTTTGGCTAAGTTGGTGTTCATGTTTCTCTCTCTTGGTAGCCTTCGAAGTGCCTTCCCACACCAAAGATACTAGACTATATGGGTGAAAGCTCCATATAAGCAATGGCTTGACTTTTTCCTATTGAAGGAGTTGTGCAGATGTTGTCCTTGGCAACGGGTCCCACTGTTAGCTGTGGACAGCACCCATTGTCTCAGCAACAACCTGGGTTGTTTTGGAGTTTTTACAGGATCCCTTTGGCCAAAATCTCAATTTGAATGCAACCCAGGCTTGTTACTGGAAGCCTCATTTGGTGACAGAAGATTTCCAGCTGACACTTTGTATCCTCATTATTAAGCAGCCTCATCAAGATCATCTTCATATATTTTAGGAATTTTCACCTGCTCTAGATTTGTAAATAATCCCTCAAATGCCCCTCCATTCCAGCTGTCCCTACTCAGATTCATTCTCCCTACTCTATAACCCCTCCTCCTCCACACCTGATTTTTCCTTTCCCATTCTCACCCATCCCCAGTCCACCTGTAAAATCTATTCCATTTCCCCAACCCTAAGGGGCAGGAGAAAGAGATTTCGGGAGTATCAAATAATTCGCTTCTTGGTTATATGGAGAAGCCTATAGGAAGCAAAGAAGGCAGGTGTGATGCTCATTTTGTCACCTGAAGCACCAAGTAAATAAACTATGTTTCCCAGAAAGAAGAGTCCAAACACCTGAAATTTATCAATCAAGATTTCTCTCCATAAGGATTACTAATTTATAGAAACTCAAAGTCTGTGAAGCATTGCTCCATAGCGAAGAGGTATACAGGATAGTCTCTCTAAAGACAAATTGGAGAAGTTTAATGGCGAAATAATCCCCAATATATGAGACTGTCTTAAGATTCATTCCCAAAGAGGTTTTTTGTTTGTTTGTTTTTTCCCCACAAAAGGAGGAAAAGTCTTGAGCAAGATGTTTGAAACCTTGCTGTTTTACCCAAGAATGGTTTCCAGCAGTCTTTATAATGTTTGGTAGAACATTAAAGAAGGGTACTCTATGGTCTGCTTTGAAAATGAGTTTGAACGTTTGGGAAATGACCTGGATGTGAAGTCACATTCTTTTGATTACTAGCTGTGTGATTTGGGACACTTCACTTACTTGAAATCTTTCATTCACTCGATATTCTTATTTTTTTAAATATTATCGTTTATTTATTTGCTTATTTGTTTGTTTATTCACTTTACATCGTGGTCATGGCTCCATCCCTCCTCACCTCCCAGTCCCACCCTTCCTCCTTCTTTCCTATTCCCCCTCCTTTCTTCCTCAGAAAAGGGGAGCTCCCCTTCCCATCGAATACAGCTCATCAAGTCTCATCAGGGCTGAGCACGCTTTCTTCCCTGTGGCCTGGCAAAGCAGTCCTTGCAGGGGGAAATAATTGAAAAGCTGGCAAGAGAGTTAATGTCAGACACAGCCCCTGCCCCCCTTACAATGGAACCTACATGAATCCTGAGCTGCTCATCTGCTACATTTATCAGAGGGCCTAGGTCCATTCCATGGAAGGTCCTTAGTTGGTGCTTCAGTCTCAGCAGGTCCCTCTTGGCCCTGGTTAGTTGTCTCTGTTGGTCTGCTTGTAAACCTCCTGTCACATCCAGTTCCTTTTCTCCTTCCCATCACTTTTCCACAAGGACAACTCACCCATTGTTTGGTTGTGAGTCTCAGCATATGTTCCAGGTGCTGAGGGGTGGAGCCTCTCAGAAGACAGCTCTGCCTCATTCCTGTCTACAAGGAAAGCAGAGTATTTTTAATAGTGTCAGAGGTTCGTTGTCTCCCATGGTGTGTGTCTTGGGTTGCTCCAGGAATTGGTTTGAACTTCCTCATTCTTTAACTTTATGGTTAACTCTACTTATAAGTAAGTACATACCATGTGTGTCTTTCAGGATCTGGGTTACCACACACAGGATTATCTTTTCTAGTTCCAGTATTTTGCCTGCAAAGTTCATGATTTCTTAGTTTTTAATAGCTGAGTAGTATTCCACTGTGTAGATGTACCACAGTTTCTTTAGTTGAGGGATATCTAGGTTGTTTCCAGTTTCTGGTTATTATGAATAAAGTTGCTATGAACACAGTTTAGCAAGTGTCCGTATTGTATGGTGGAGTGTCCTTTGGGTAATATACACAAGAGTGATAAACCTGGGTCTTGAGGTAGAGCTGTTCCATTTTTTTCTGAGAAAGCGCCAGATTGATTTCCAAAGTGGCTGTACAAGTTTACACTCCTACAAGCAATGGAAGAGGGTTCCCCTTTCTCTACATCCTCTCCAGCATGTGCTTTAAATATTGATAGTAAAGAATTTCAGTTAACATCTGAAAAAAAAAAAAACAGGTAAGTGTGTGTCAAAATATTAGAATTCAAGTTCTATTCAGCACCAGTTAGTATAATTTCATAATATATTTTCTACAGTGTCTTAAGACTTTTATAAGAATTATTATTGTCTGATAACTATTTAAAGTTTAGACATGTATTTTATGCAAGTGTACAAAAGAAGACTGAGTGAATTTATCGTTCTGCTTTTCCAATCGATGTATTTTTATCTGAAACAAAATGTATTCACTGTAAAATTCTTTCACAGTAATTAATCTATAGGATTATGCTACTACAAACAAGATTAGCAACATAGGATTCTCCTGTCTTTCAGAAATCTTGTTTCTATATGTAGCAAGATCTCTTTAAAACTATTATTTGTATTAAAGTTTGAGAAATAGACACAGATCACAAGCCCAGTCTTTCGGAATGGAGCTGAGTAGGCTCAGATTTTCTTTTCTTGGCTTTTTTTTTTCTCCATCCAGTGATACACATCTCTGTTATGATCAGTTTTGCAGTGAGTGTTGTATCTTCCCCATAACCTCATTTCTCAAGAGAGTTTTTGTACTTATTATCCTTTATGATTATGGCAGTGTATAATAATTTTAATTATCACAATGGGTCACTAAATTTAAGGTTTACACTGCACATCTGTAGCTAAGGTCATTTCACTGATAAAAAGAAAACTGCTATTGGAGCCAGGCAGAGTGCAACAAAATTCTAATTCCAGTACTGGGAAGGTGGGAATACCAGGGTCAGCATTCCATGTTCATATGGTGCCTAGAATTTTGAGGCCAGTGTGGGCTACATGGCACCCTACCTCAATTCTTTGTCCTCACTAGAAAAAAAAGTTACAGTGAAAATAAAGGACGGATTTAATAGTGTTTTTTAATTGTCCATTTATTTCCTAAGAAATGTAACTATGAAACTAATGAAAAAATTTTAAAAAATGAGTCTTTCTTTTATTGGATATATATATATATATATACACAAAGATGGAATGATGCTAACTTCAAATTGCATAGTTTCATTATCTATGGAATCAAAGCAATTCGGACTATAAAATTAAGATTAAAATGTGATAAAACTTTCAGAATGGCTAGAAAAATTAAGGGAAAAATTGGAGAAGACCACAGACTGGAGCTAATAAAGAAAGATGAACTATTCTAACATTCTAAATAAACTACTAAAGCCAACTTTACTCTTGCATTTTCTTATCTTTTTTTTTTTTTTGAGAAAAGAAAGATCATTTAATTTTATTGGCAGGGAATTCGTAATTTTCTTCTTATAATTATTACAATTATTATTTATTCACTTTGTAGTTCAGTTGTAGTCCCCTTCCTTACCCCCTCCCGTTCCCACCCTCCCTCTTCCTCCCTTATCCCTCTCCCCTAGTCCACTGATCAGGGAAGTCGTCCTTCCCTAGTGTCTGACCCTAGCCTATCAGGTTCCATCAGGACTGCCTGAATCCTGTTCCTCTGCAGGTTGGCTAGATCACCTCCCAGGGAAAAGTGATCAAGGAGCAGGCAGCAGAGTTCATGTCAGAGACTGTCTCTTCTTCTCTTACTAGGGAACCCACATGGAGACTGAGTTGTTTATGGGCTACAGCTGAGCAGACGGCTTAGGTTCTTTCTTTAGGCATGGTCTTTGCTTGATGCATCTGTCTCTGCAGTACCCCTCTGTGCCCTGCATTTCTGGCTTTATTGGTCATGTTGTGTGGCTCCTGAACCCTCATGGACCTTTTATATCCTCCTTCCATAAGACTTGGCTCAGAGGATAAGAGCACTGCCTCCTCTTCCAGATTTACTGAGTTCAATTCCCAGCAACTACATGGTGGCTTACAACCATCTATAATGAGATCTGATGTCCCCTTCGGGCTTGCAGACACACATGCAAGCAAAACATAAGAGCATTTTCATAGGAACCCTATTACATGTAAAACGATGAGAGTTTACACTCACAGGATCCTTTTTAAAGATCACCACTATATGTTCATAAGAATGGCTGAGAACAGGACTGAAGAAAAACATGGTGTCATAGACATGAGGGGAGGAGAAACTTGTGTTGTGAGAAATATATGAAGCTTGGGACAAATTTCTTCTAACTTAAAGAATAAAACTTTAGAACAGAGGGAGGACAGGTAATAAAATTACTCATCCCCTGAAAGAGTTATGAAGACTCAATGAGACAAAACAGCTGTAAAAAACATACACACACACACACACACAAAAAAAAAAAAACTGGTGAATGTTAATAAACATCTCTATTCTCAGTTAAAATACTCATTGAAGGGAGGATTGTATCATTGAGAAAACATTGCTCCAAACACTTGGCACATCATTTGCACATACTGAGACTAACTAAGCCTAATAGATACTATTTCTACCTTATCTACACATCAGAAAATTAGGATCGAGTAAAAATAACCTTGGAAAAGGAGAACACAGACACACAGAGAGACCATTGTGAGAAACACTTGTGCAACCCTAACCCCAATAAATACAGCAAGGGCATCTGAAGCCATTGCTAGTTAATGGGTTGTGGTTATGGTCTTAACATTTTAGAGCTTCATTGTAATTGCTCTTTTCACTGAGGAGAGTTAATTTCAAATATGCAGCAAAATATAATGATTAATAACAACTATTTATAACTCAATTTTTAATTTGGAAACCCATAAATAGAAGATATTAAACAACAGAAATAATTATATAATCTTCCATGATGTTCACTAGTTCAGTTCATTTCTCTGCAATGGCATAACCTCACTTCTCTTTACAGCTAAATAAAAATTTGTGCACATACACCATATTTATTTTATGCATCCATATCATTATGAACATCTAGGATGTCTCAACATCTTGGTTATTATAAGATCATCACAATTTTACTTGTTAGTTTTTCCTGCTATGAATATCAGATACACACGAGTGGCATTTGAAAATTTATCCCTTATCATTAAAATTATTTTCCAAACTTTATATTCAATATAGTCAATTTATAAATTCAGATATATTTGTTATAAATTCTATTACATTTTAAATAAATTTTCAGTTGAAATCTTCATTTTAGCACTAATTTACCAAAAGAATGACAAATATATTACCGTAAAGGAAATAATATACTACATATAACTTCATAGTTATCCATAAAATTCAATTAAACATATTAATAAAGCATAATTGAGCACCTATAACCTTTACCCGTTGTTGTGTTTTGTATTTCTGTTAGTTCTTCTCAAGTTTCTCCTTCCTTCATTCACATGTAGTATAATGTATGCTCGTATTGACAGTGGAAGAGCAATTCGTATGCAAGCAAAGCTGTCTAGAAATGAATTTCACAACTGCCTATGTGCCAATATCAGCACTTGCTTAGCTTGTCTGTACTTTCTTTAGCTAGTTTAGCATATTTGATTTGATATATAATTCATTTATCCTGATAAGCTCCAAGCCAACATCCAAACGGTACTTCAAAGGATTTTTTTTCCCTTTCTTTGTATAGATTTTCAACCATTTCTTCTAAGAAGTAGAGAATATTAACAAAATGCTTGAATTACAAATTTGTCATAATAATTCCAAGTCTCATGTATCATAAAGTTTTAGATATCTGATTTTACTATTTTTAATTTTTTCTTTATTATTATTATTATTATTATTATTATTATTATTATTATTATTATTATTTATTCCAGTTTATTCACTTTGTATCCCAGCTGTAGCCCCCTCCTTTATCTCCTCTGGGTCCCACCTCTCCCTTTCTTCCTCCTTTATGTCCCTCCCCTAGTCCACTGATAGGGGAGATAACCCTAGCCTATCAGGTCTCAACGGCACTGTCTGCACCACCTTTTTCTGTTGGCCTAATTAGGCCACCTCCCCAGGAGGAGGTGTTCAAAGAGCCAGCCACTGAGTTCATGTCAGAGACAGCCCCTGATCCCCTTACAAGGACACCAATATGGAGACTGAGCTGTCTTTGGGCTCAGTCTGAGCATGGTTTTTAGGTCTTCTCCATGCATGATCCTTGGTTGGAGTACCAGTCTCTGCAGGTCCCCCTGGGCCCAGATATTTTTGGCTCTGTTGCTCTCCTTGTAGATCTCATGTCCCCTCGATGTCTATCTCCCTCTTCTTCTATAAGATTCCCTGCACTCTGCCCAAAGTTTGGCTATGAGTCTCAGCATTTGCTTCAATACCCTAATGGGTAGTCTTTCAGTGTCTCTGTGGAACGCTCCTCTCTTGTACACAAAAGTTACTGAATGTGTTGATTTATTGGTGAGTAAGTGAAAAGATGAGTGTATATTGATTATTTTACACTTCAGTTAATTTCTCACTAATGTGTAAAGTGACACTTTAAGAAGCTTTGTTGTTCTTTCTGAAACACAGCATCGTACCATTTAAAGAAACTTTTGGTTTACATATAGTAGGAAAAGGCATTATAATTCATCCACATGACAATCATCAGTTTTTCTGACAGTGACCATCACTTGGATAAATCTGAACTCATTTTCAGCTGCCAGACATAATATGCTAACAGATATTTATATATACTGTCATGGATCATAATTGCTTTGGCAATGACCTGCTATTTTGGTGAAAAAAAAATCATTTGGCTGCAGATATGTGCTTAATGTAAATATGTGTATGTTCATTTCCATTCAGTAGGCAGAGAGGAGACATTTTATCTTTTATATCATTGCATTCAGTGATTCTCTACATCTGCTTGAAAATAACTATTTTGTACTCTCTCCAGGCAGTGTGCATATTTCAAATGCTAACTTTGCTTTCAGAGAAGTAATATGAATACATGTCACCATTCGCTCTGAAACAAAAAAGACTTTATCTCAGCCTATGATGGGCTTAATACAAACTACAACCAAAGACTAAATGACTATGCTTTGTGTCATAGTAACAGCCTCATTTGTTTTGTTAGACAGCTTTAAATGGTTTCATGCCAAAGTTAAAACACATTTTATTCAAAAGAATAAGGGTACTAGTTTAGCTTGAAGAAATTTCAGGCTTGCTCATAGCAACATTTCATTTCCTTATCTTTCTAGAGCATATTATTTTTCTCGGTCTTTATAATTACATTTTCTATTCTTTTGATTGTATTTGTATTAAATTGTTAAAAACCTATGCTTTGCCTATCAATGAGGCAATGGTCCATTAACACAAATAATTTTCCAGTTCTGAACAAGTAACAAAGTACAAATTGTATTATGCCTGAATATTTCAATGTCATAGAACAGTATTTTCCAAAACCTATCCCATAGAGTGATTTATTTGAATATTGATGTATAATATCTGAGAAACCATTCAATGATCTAATAAATTACAAGCATTGCTGTTTTGGTTCTCAATTCTTCTTACTTTTAGTATGTTCAGCAATGGTATTTCTGTTCCTTCATTTAACGATACATGTTACTTGACCTACAAATATCAAAATGTATACACAATTATAGATTGTAAAACTCCCTTAAGTACATGTTCATTCATCCCAGTTATAGAGTGAGTATTTATGTTCTGAAACTTGTCATTCTATGTTTTTGTATAATAATATATTAGGCAGAGAAAGGAATTGGAAATGCTTGAGCAAAGGGTACTGAGTTATAGAGGAGTCACTTCTAGCCGTTTTTGTTCAGTATAATTACTATAAAAATAAAATATAATACAGATTTCAACAGCAAGATGAGAAGATTGGCAGTTTTGTAAGAAGCAGTAGATACTTTGGGGACTGAAATATTTAAACTGATTTAAATAGTATACAATGAATTACATAGCATATTAGTTCTTTAATTGGAGTTTTAAAAGGCATTAGAACAGGAATATACAAATTAGAATATTTAAACCCATGATTTTTGAAAATAGAATATTTTAGAACTATTTTCAAATCTGTATCTAGGTAATTCTAATGACTGTGCCAGTTTAATTGTATACAGTTCTGTCCTATGAGTATGAAATTATTGATTAATATTGTACAGTAGAAATTAAGCTTGTTTTTAAGTATTTCCATCACAGACTTTTCACCTGCTTTTGTATAGATGAGTAACTATGTCCATAAAATGAAATTTTCTCATTGGAAAGCAGAAAGACACATGGTATATACTCACTCATATAGACATATAATATAGGATAAATCTACTATAATCTGTACATCTAAATAAACTAACCAAGAGGGAGGACCCTGACTAAAATGCTCAATCCTCACCCTGAAAGGAAAAGAGGATGGACTTCAGAAGAAGAAGAAAACAAGAAACAAATTAGGAACCTGCCACAGAGGGCCTCTGAAAGGCTCTGCCCTGCGGACTATCAAAGCAGATGCTGAGACTTATGGCCAACTGTTGGGGAGAGTGCATAGAATCTTATGAAAGAAGTGGGAAACAGTGGAGTGGACAGGAACTCCACAAGGAGAGCAACAGAACCAGAAATTTGAACACAGGAGTCTTCCCAGAGACTCATGCTCCAACCAAGTACCATGCATAGAGATAACCTAGAACCCCTGCACAGATGTAGCCCATGGCAGTTTAGTGTCCAAGTGGGTTACATAGTAATGGGAAAAGGGACTGCCTCTAACATAATCTAAGTGTCCTGCTCTTTGATCACTTCCCGCTGAGGAGGGAGCAGCCTTACCATGCCACAGAAGACGACAATGTAGCCCCTCCTGATGAGATCTGAAAGACTAAGATCAGAAGGAAGGAGAGGAGGACCTCCCCTATCAGTGGACTTGGGGAAGGGCATGAGTGAAGAAGGGGGTGGGAAGGCGGGATTGGGAGGGGGAGGAGGGTGGGGCTTATGGGGTTACAAAGTGAATAAAGTGTAATTAATAAATATATATATGAATGGAAAAAATAAAGAAATATTTCACGTAACAAAATGAAAATTCTTTTTTGTTTGTTTTTAAAAATATTCTACTTTCAGACAATGTACCCTGATTGTAATTTCCCCTCACCTTTCTCCTGTTCTTCCATACCTCCTGGTTTTGTTGTCATTGTTGTTGTTTCTGCTGCTAATTAGAAGATAGAATAAAATGTTTTAAAGTTTGCATCCTTAATAAATCATGATCTTCCTTTGGTAAGTTTTGCTTTGTAACAATACCTTTTCAGATGAATTAAGCCTAAACTGCTCACCCATGTTTCAAACTTTCATTTCTTTATATGAATATCGTCTGTTCTACAAACTCAATATCTTTCTATAAAAGTGTAATTTATTTGGGACACAAAATTACCCTGAAGACTGAAGTAGTGGAGTGTATGATGATTGAAATCAAGTTTTTTTCTTGTATGCTCTTGCTTAGGTTTTCATTAATGCCATAAAAAATCCAAAACCTTACAGGCAGGTATATCTTTTATACAATACCGTCTTTTTACAGCTTCTAGAGCATTTTTTTTTCTGGTTTCAAAAGTGCATAAACTACATACATCATGTTCTCACTTTTCTAAAATATATCAATCAATTTCTTTTTGAAGCAACTTTGTACTCCATGCTTTCTGAGTAAAATGCCAATGATTTTAGTGCCCATGGCCTTCATTTAAACATCTGCACAGATGAATACTCTCTTTATACAGTTGGAAATTATGAAATGGGTCCGATTGAAGAAGACGACCTTTTCATTTAAAATCTTTTTGCAACAGCTGAGCCTGCAGAACAAAAATGAGTCAGTCGGGTGTTTATTTCATGGAACATGATTATAGAGAGTGCACCTGCATGCCATAGGCATGTGGTCTTATGAAAAAAAAAATACTTGTTTTCAACCGTACATTACCCAAGACGATTTTGGAACATAATTTGGTAAAGGTAGCTAATATTAATATTAGTATGCCTTCACCTTCAAACTTTGCATATTAAACATACGGATAACTGATTTGCAATAGATAATGCATTGTTACCAAGAGATAACCACTTGAAATAATTGAAGTGTCAATACAGGTCACAGAAAATGGGAATGTGTTTAACAATAGGCACCCGTCAGAGACAAAAGGCTAGAAAGCCTGCTAGTCTACACTCTGGAGTCAGCTAGACGAAAATATCACACTTATATTACTTGCTTTGTGTTATTGGAAAGGTAGTAAACTTTCTTCACCTTCATGCCTTGATTTGTCAAATAAAGATAATTACAACATCAACATTAAAAGTTGATTAGAGTAGTGCTACAGCTCTGACATGATATAAGCTGTTTTGAAGACTGATAGTGATGGCAATGAAGACAATGTAAAGGGTAATAAAGAGCATGGCGATAATGATGGTGGTGATGGTGGTCATTGCAATTTACTGTGATGATGATAATCATCGTGATAATTCTTATTGTTACAGAAATAAAATTGACTATGTCACTAAAGAGTTACAGTGAGAAAGCTGCTACATTCATGACTTTGTAATCTTGTTTAATGTGAAAAACAGAGAAAAAAATGAATATATATGCTACTATATTCCTTTCAATTCTGTATTGATAAGTGTGTTTAATCTGATCAAGATGCACAAACAAATCATTTTTATTCTTTATTTTATTCAAATACATGCCACGAGAATAATAAAATATAATACACAAAGAGAGACCCAGATCATTATTCCAGCATCCTGAGATTCACAGTTTGTTTTTTTTTTTTCTAATCTATTTCTATACCACATTTGGAAACTACAGTTTTAACATTACTACTGGAAATAAATGAGACAGCCTGTCAACAAAACATTCATGTTATCCCCTCGAAATATAAAATACGTCTGGAGAATGAACTTAAACAAATATTTCAAAACTATTATTTGAATCTAGGTAAATATTCTGGGAAGGCTGGGAGTTTAATTTCTTATGATATTAGAAATATCTTTCAAATATTCTGGCAAAAAACAAAATTCTTCTAGTATGAGACAAGGAAAATATTCAAAAATGTGTTAATATTGGTTTTTCTATCAAGTGTTGTATCGAGATAGGTATTATTCATGTGCAGACAGTTTTTAGAAAAGTTAGAGCAACACTGGAATTATTAATTTTGGAATTTTTTTAGGAATGCTATATAAAATGTTTCTCCCTATGAAACAGGCAACGACATTTGTTCTCTAGTCTCATCATAAAATTCCTGGGAAAAAGTATTTTCTGATGTAAGCAAAGGATTCAGGTTGATTATTACTATCTTCTGAAATATGTCTAGACAGATACAAGAAAATAAATCATCCTAGGATGCTGCATAATCTTTCACTTTCAAGAACATTTTCCATTCATTCATATTTTAAGTCAAGATGTAAGTCATTTTGTTAAGACAGCTTTGATGTTGCAGAAACATGGACATGATACTACTACAGAGCAGATGTTCAGTAATGGCTGACTGACTGAAGAATTGTCATTTGAGATAAACTTTGCTGTTGTGGAATACAAAGACCTTGGTGTATTTGTGCATGGATGAGGCTTTTCCTGGTCTGACTTAAATATCACATCAATGAAAATTTCTAACATTGATCATGCATTTGATATCTTAGCAATACTGAGCTTTTTTATCTTTTGGGGGCTCATTAAGTTATTTTTAGCATTCTTTTAATTTACGTATTTATTTCTGGGAAGTATCATGACTATTTTCAATCAAATAAAATTTTCACTCCTCTGTGAATTCTAGATTTTCCAGAACAAATTGGGTCACTTTTTCTGTCTTTTGCACACTTTACTGCATTTAAATAATTGTTTATATGGGAATTTTGTGATATACCCTATACCTATCAACACTTCATTAGTACACACAACTTTAATAAAGTAGATCTGGTATTTCTAGATAATGTTAGTAAATATCTTTGACATATTACAATGTGGGTCACGTGTGTGGCCGGCTTTCTTTGTCATTTGTAGGCAAGTCTTATGATACTGAAAAATGCTTACAAAAATAAAAATAAAAATAAAGACAAAAGCAATGACTTACAGCCCAAAGGACTATATTAATACTGTTAGGTACAAGACAGAAATGAGTGGAAAATTTGGGAGAAAAAGAGTCTACAAGACAGTGTAAATTCTATTTATATATATATATGCTACCCAGCCCACACATCTTGATAATATATTCTCGCTCCTAATTTCATAATATATCACTCTCAAAATAAAACTGTCTTTACCTAGAGATAAAAGAATATTATAACCAACTAATAATGATGAGATCAAACAGAAGACCATGGAGAATATTTTAACCATTTATAAATAACTTCTAGCCCATAACAATTCTGCCCAAACACATTGGGGAAAAACAGATGTGTTTAAAGCCTGTTTATCAAAGGACAAATGATATAAACTAGAACTAACAAGGTATACAAAACTAAGATATCAAAGATCCTGAATACCAAGTGCACCCATGCCTTCTCTCTGGAATGTTCTACTCATGCATAGGGGTCATATCTCCATTCAAATTTAATTTCTTGTTACCAATTGCTCCCACCACATTGTGTGTATGTGGGGGCATGTCTGTGTGTGTGTTCATTTTTAGTAAAGTGTTTACCATTGTTCTCAAAATAATATATTTGAGGCATGGATTTTTCAGATATTCCATACACATATTTTATAATAATTCTATTAGATATCACTAAAAATAATGTCTGATTGCAGCTGATGATTCTGACTTATGTCTCTTACAGTTCACGAGACTTTATGTTAAATAATACTTATCAATTTATGCTTATATCACTTGAAGAAAAATAATTACAACTCCGTCTGATCAGAAGTTTTAAGTAATGATAAGTATACTAAAATATGATATATTGAAACAAATTACTCTTAAACAAAATATGAGACTCCAACATTTTGTTTCATTCTATTTCAAATACTTCACATTTCTTTAGATACCATATATAACCATAACAAGAAGAAATGGGATTGAGTAGGATAAAATAAAATCATTCTCTATGTATTATTGACAAACTCTTCATTGTAGAGACAAAGATTTCAGTGTAGTAATAAAATTGAGTGGATAAGTTTATTTTTAATCAATTATTCTTTATTATTTTTACTGACATATTCTATTTATTTATTTATTTATAGATAAATTTATACATTTATTATGCTGAAGGCCTGTGTCCTTTTACACAGGACATGGGTTTTTGTTAAGCATGGATAGCTGTTCTTAATTTAAAAAAATAATAATACAATAACTTAAATAATCTGAAAACAGCAAATTGCATTTTGTTCAGGGAGGAGACCAGGGAGGGAGTGTGGGGTTGGGGAGGGAATGAGGGAGCGGGATACAGCTGGGACACAGATTTAACAAAATGTAACTAATAAAAAAAAATAAAATTTAAAAACAAGTAAAAAAAAAAAAAAAGAAAGAAAAACAACATATTCTCAAGACACACATAGTAGGTTTTAAGATTTATTTTTAAGTTTATAATTCATTACAATTTATTCTCTTTGTATCCCGCTGTAGACCCCTCCCTCCTCTCCTCCTAGTCCCACCCTCTCTCCTTCTTCTCCCCCTATGTCCTTTCCCTAGTCCCCTGATAGGGAAGAACCTCCTCCCTTTCTATTTGAAACTAGCTTATCAGTTCTCCTCAGGGCTGGAGGCATTGTCTTCCTCTGTGACCTGGCAAGGCTGCCCCCACCCCCAGGAGAGGCGATGAAAGAGCAGACCACTGAGTCCATGTCAGAGACAGACTGCTCTGCTTACTAGGAAACCCACATGGAGACTGAGCTGTCCATGGGCTATGCATCTACACAGGGGGAAAGAGGGATGTAGGTCCTCTCTATTCATGGTCCTTGGTCTCTGCAGGACCACTGGGCCCAGATTTTGTGGCTCTGTTGGTCTGCTTGTGGAGCTCCCTGTCCCCTCCATGTCTTTCAATCTCCCCTTTCTTCTCTAAGATTCCCTGCACTCTGCTCAACATTTGGCTATATGTTTCTATACCCTACTTGGTAGGTTCTTTTAGAGGCCTTCTGTGGTAGGTTCCTACCCAATTTTCATAAAAAAAAAAAAAAAATAGCACATCGTAAGAACATGCAGAAATTGTGTTTAAATCATGCAGAGTATAAAGAAATTAAGTAATAATGACTTGAAATGCTATCTTATAGGAATATACCTGCAACATCAACTTTAATGATGTTCAACAATATATGAAGACATTATATTAGGTTATACTCTAGATCTCTGGGCTATCCTGGCTCTGTCTCATGGCATGAGTCTCAAGTTAAACCACATTCCTACAAGTTCTGATCCACCAGGTCCCCCAGCACATCTTGTAGGCAGGACAAAGGTAGGTGGAGGGTTGGTGTCTGTGTTTCTCTTTCCATAGCCTGAACACTATCCATCTGCCTTCACTGAAGAGATTATAAATACAGGTGAAGGCTCCATGCAGCCACCAGCTCAAACTCTACATTCAGCGATCTGTGTGTTGTCCTCAGCAATGACGCCACACTGTCAGTATTCAGAGTGACCCTCCCTCTATCCTAGCATCAGTCTAGATGATTAGGGTTACCTACTAGAACCTGTTGGCCAACAACTCAACCAAATGCAATCCAGTCCCACCACTGGAAGAGTTGCCTGGCTACAAAAAGATGGCCAGTTAAGGCTCCTTATCCTCCATTACTAAGATCAATATGGTCACCCTCAGGAATTCCATAAAGTTTCCACTGATTTAGGTTTCCATACAACCGCCAGCATGTTTCTTAAATATAACAACTGCCCTGACTTTACAGCTAACATGGGTTTTCTGGTTTTGAACTTTGTATGGAACAAATAAAGACATTTATATTCTCTGTCCAATTCCATTATTCAATATTTTATTGTGATATTCTTTATACATTTTGCAGCAGCTGTATTAAATTTTAGCATGATTTGAAGTGTCTATCAACATTCTTGGCCATATCCACTGATGTCCATACATATTTAGTTTTGTTAGGAGTTAATTTTCAGGGCAATAGAATATAAGTTCATTAAAGTATAGAAAAAACATCCATCTTTTCGAGGTTTTGCAGCTGAAACCTATATTTCTTTGCTTCATATACTTGTTATATTCACACATTTTTAATTTTTGTCATATAAGCAGACAAATCGTGACATCACAGTACTATGTGAGAGAATGACTTAAAAATATTTTTGTTTTTATGTCTTCAATGTTCATTTAGATGGACATGCTTATTTCTGTAAAGCATTAATTATCTTTCTCATTATCTGCTAAATTCTATATATTTTTCCCATATATTTTAAGGATAAATTGTCTTAATTGTGGTGTAATTTTAAATAACTACTAAGCATTAAATGTGGTGAGTTTTTATATCTGTATTATTCATTTGCATGTGCTTTTTATGAGATTCTTCTTCTGACAGAAGAAGTGGTAAGAGGCCCACCTGCCTGCTGAAGTATTTCATGTTCTCAGTTCAGATCATTACGTCACAAAGTGCTTCCACTCCTTCCAGGCCAGCAGCAGCCCCTCTGCTGTGCCCCAGCCCCAATCTTCAGTGGATATGGGCTGCTCACATGCAGACTGTGCCAGAAGAACAGGTGCCATTCATGCCAGCCAGAAAAACAAATCACATCAACTAGAAGAACAGTTAGGCAAATTCATGCAGAGACTCCCCGGTGGACCAGAGTTTACACAGGCCACCACAAGTCCAGATAGGCAGCCCACCCAAGGTGGGCTCTCATTGCACCCTCCCCAACAATATTCCCAATCCCCACTCTCCACTCCCCTCCGCATCACTGTTTGCATCCCCCAAATCTGGATGCCTACATATTACAGTAAGAACAGAAGCAACAGCAGCCAGGGCAGCATGCCACCACCACAGTCCAGATATTTTACCACAGTAAGCCAGAATATTCAAATACAGCTGAAGCAGAAAAGAAATAACCTTAAAACCAACTTTATGAAGGTGATAGAGGTTTCTTAAAGAACAAATGAATAAACCCCTCAAAAAAACCAGGAAAACACAACCAAAAGAAAAAAAGAGATGGAAGGGAGAATCTCAAGAATTGAAAATATGAGGGAAAATAAAGACATACTTTGATCAAAGAAAATTCTAAATTGAAAAAAGCTCCTGAAATAAAACAACCAGAAAATCTGGGGCACTATAAAAAAGACCGCACGTAATAATCAACCAAGGACTATTCATGGAGATTACCTAGAACCCCTGCTCAGATGTAGCCCATGGCAGCTCATTATCCAAGTGGGTACACTAGTAAGGGAAACAGGGACTGTCTCTGACATGGACTCAGTGGCTGGCTCTTTGACCAGCTCCCCTGGATGGGGAGCAGACTTGCCAGGCCACAGAGGAGAATATAGGCAGCTTGGATGAAACCAGATAAGGTAGGTAGAGATGGAAGGGGAGGAGGACCTCCCCTATCCGTGGACTTGGAGAAGGACATTGGAGGGAGGAGATGAGGGAGGGAGGGCAGAATTGGGAGGGGAGGGGGGAAGAAGCTACAGCTGGGATGCAAAGTAAATAAGCTGTAATTAATATAAGAAATAAAAATTTTAAAAAAAGAATAATAGGAATTGAAGAGAAGAATCTAAGTGCAAACACCCAGGAAATATTTCTTTTTTTAATTATTATTCTTTTATTCCACTTTATTTACTTCACATCCCAAGGATATGCCTCCCTCCTCTCCTCCTAGTCCCCTCACTCCCTTCCTTTCCCCTTCCTCTCTTTCTTTCCTCCCACTAAAGCAGAACACACCTCCCCCTGTATCAATCCTCCCCAACAAGTAAAGTTACATCAGGATTGACCATATCCTCATCCTCTGAGGCCAGGCAAGCCCTGCCAGGAGAAAGTTATCCAAAAGCAGGCAATAGAGTCTATATTAAAAATAACCCCACCTCCAATCTCCAGAAAACCCACATGAAGACCAAGCAACCAATCAACCACATATGTTAGGGGCCTAGGTCCAGACCATGCATGTTCCTTAGTTGATGTCTCAGTCTCTGAAAGACCCCATGGGTCTGGGTTAGTTGTCTTTTTTGGTCTTCTTGTGGTAGTCCTGTTCTCTCCAGGCCCTTCCATTTTCATCCTCAATACTTCCACTGGAACCCTGGAGCTCTGCCCCATGCTTGGTTGCAAGTCCCAAAATCAATTCCAAACTGCTGCTGTCTGGACTCTCCCATAGGACAATCAAGTTAGATTCCTGTCTGCAAGCATAGCAGAGCATCATTGATGGCATCAGTGGCAGACTCTGTACCGTGGGGTTGGTCCCAGGTTGGAACAATTATTGGTTGGACTTTCAAGCAATCTTTGTTTCTTTTTATCCCTGCACCTCTTGTAGGCAGGGTCATTTTATCTGTGGGTTGTTGTTCCCCTCCTTTCACTACTCCTCACTGGCTATGAGATGGTCAATTCAGTCTTCATGCCCCCCCATTAGGAGTCTCAGCTAGAGTCGCACCCATGTCCTCCCAGGACCTATCCTGTCACAGGCCTCCAACCTGAAAAAGATCCCCCCTTTAAGTTTCTCTTATTGTTCCTGCCCCCATTCTCCTCACATCTGATCACCACCCTTGTTTCTTTCCCCATTCCATCTCCTGTCATGTTCCCTCTCCTAATCCACCTCTGCTGTCTATTCTATTTCCACTTCTGAGTGACATTCCAGCACCCTCCCTTGGGTCCTCCTTGTTACTTAGCTTCTTTGGGTCAGTGGATTGTAGTCTGATATCCTGTACTATAGGTCTAACATCAGCTTATAAATGAGTATATACTATGTGTGTCTTTCTGCTTCTCGGTTACTTCACTGAGGGTGACCTTTTCTAGTTCCACCCAATTGACTGCAAATTTCATAATTTCATTGTTTTTTAATAGCTGAGTAGTATTCCATTGTGTAAATATTTTACAGTTTCTTTATCCATTCTTTGGTCAAGGGACATCTAGGTTGTTTCCAGGCCCTGGCTATTATGAATAAAGCTGCTAAGAACTTAGTTTAGCAAATGTCCTTGTTGTATGATGGAGCATCTTTTGGGTATATGCCTAGTAGTGGTATAGCTGAGTCTTGAGGTAGAACTATTCCTAATTTTCTGAGAAAGTGTCAGATTCATTTCCAGAAAGGTTGTACAAGTTTGCACTCCCACAATGCAATTGAGGAGTGTTCTTCTTTCTCCACATCCTTGCCATCATGTGTTGTCACTTGAGTTTTTGATCGTAGCCATTGTAACTTGTGTAAAATGGAATCTTAGAGTTATTTTGATTTGCATTTCTCTGATGGCTAAGGATGTTGAACAGTTCTTTATGTGCTTCAAGCCATCCGTGATTCGGCTGTTGTGAATTCTGTTAAGCTCTGTACCTCATTTTTAATTAGATTATTTGATTTGTTGATGTTTAATTTTAAGTTCTTTGTATAGTTTGGATATTAGCCCTCTGTCTGATGTAGGGTTGGTTAAGATATTTTCCCAATCTGTAAGTTGATGTTTTGTTCTATTGAGAGTCCTTTGACCTACAGGATCTTCTTTGATATACTTGGACTTGAGTTTTGTGCAGGGTGATGAATATGGGTATATTGCATTGTCTGCATTTCTACATGTAGACATCCAGTTAGACCAGCACCAATTGTTAAATTTGCTTTTATCTCCCATTGTATGGGTTTGGCTTCTTTGTTGAAAATCAAGTGCTTGAAGAAGTATGGATTTATTTCTAGGTCTTCAGTTTGGTTCCATTGATCCACCATTCTGTTTCTATGCCAGTACCATGAAGTTTTATTACTATTGCTTGGTAGTACAGCTTGAGATCAGGGATGTTGATATCACCAGAAAATCTTTTATTGTACAGACTTGCTTTGGCTATCCTGGGTCTTCTATTTTTTTCTTATGTAGGTAATGATTGTTCCTTACAGATTTATAAAGAATTGAGTTGGAATTTTGATGGGAACTGCATTGAATTTGTAGATGGCTTTTCTCAGGATGGCCAAGACTTTCTAAAAGTCAATGAAAATGAATGCACAACATACCCAAACTTATGGGACACAATAAAAGCTCTGCTAAGAAAAAAAAAGTTTATAGTGTCAGTACCTTACTAAAGAAAGTAGAGCAAGCTCACATTAGCAACTTAACAGCTCACCTGATAGCTATAGGACAAAAATGAAGCAAACACATCCAAGAGGAGTTGAGTGCAAGAAATAATCAAGCTGAGGGCTAAAATCCATAACCTAGAAACCAAGAGAACAGTACAGAGAATCAATAAAACCAAGAGCTACTTTTTTTCAGAAAATCAACAAGATAGACAAACCCTGAGCCAAACCAATTAAAAGAATGAAGGAAAGCCAAATTTTTAAAATCAGAAATAAAAAAAGTTTATATCACAACAGACACAGAGTAAATCCCCAAAATAATTAGATCATATATTAAAAAATCTATATATCACAAAACTGGACAATATAAATGAAATGCATGAGTTTCTTGATGTATACCACTTATCAAAGTTAAATCAAGATCAGGTTAACAATTTAAAATAACCTATAAACCCTAAGGAAATAGAAGCAGTCATCAAAATCCTCCCAACCAAAAGGGGTCCTGGGATGTATGGTTTTAGCACAGAATTTTACCTGATTTTCAAAAAGAGAACTAATAACAATATTCCTCAAAATAGTAACAGAAGGAACATTGCTAAAGTCATTCTGTATGGCCACAGTCACTCTAATACCTAAACCACACGAAGACCCAACACCGAAAGAGAATTTCAGACCATTCTCGCTTATGAACATTCATGCAAAAATACTCAATAAAATACTTGCAAACCAAATCAAGAAGTGAATAAACTGTAATTAATAAAAATTAAATTAAATTAAAAAAGAAACATGAAAAATATCATCCAGTATGATCAAGTAGCTTCATCAATGCAGAGATGGTTCAACATATGATCCATCAACACAATCCACCATATAAACAAACTGAAAAAAAAAAATAAACATGAGCATCTCATTAGATTCTGAAAAGGCCTTTGACAAAATCAAACATGAATTCATGTTTAATGTCTTGGAGAGAACAGGGATACAGGGTACACACCTAAACACAGTAAAGGCAATACCCAGAATGACAATAGCCAAAATCAAGTTAAATGGAGAGAAACAATGCGTTCCTGCTAAAATCAGGGACAAGGCTGCCCACTCTGACTATATCTCATCAATATAGTCCTTGAATTTCTGGCTAGGGCAATAAAACAAGTAAAGGAGATCAAGAGAATAAAAATTGGAAGAGAAGAAGTCAAAGTATTGCTATTCGTAGATGATATGATAGTATATATAAGTGACCCCAAGATTCTACCAGAAAACTTCTATGGATATTGGTATGTATACCCAATGCATATTTGGAGATACTCAAAGTATCTATTATTCAGGATTAACGGATGGAATCCACCTCAGGAAAATGAGCAAGGAAATCTGTGTGTTTCCAGTGATCATGGTCTATGGTCGCCTTAACTTAATGCTTAATACTACATCTCACTGTAGCAGCTAAACCAACATTTTCATTTATGCTAGAAAAGCATAGCTGTGTCTTTGGAAATTAATTCAAGTCAGAAACAATTTTACTAATCTCTTAATAGTCTGACAATGCCACCCCTCCCCATTTCTCTATATTTTCAATGGATACTAACTTCTTTAAGACTTAAATAATAAAATTTTAATGAATTAACATGTGGCCAGCATACACTAATTCTTCATTGACTTTATTTTACCTAGTTTTCATGCAATAGGCGGCCTTTGTGATTATAAGCATAGCCATTGCATGAAAAAAACCAAACTCCCCTGGTAACACCTCAGATTTTTGAGGAACAAATTCTTAAGGTTTTGTTTACTTTAGATGAATGAAGACATCCTTCTAAATAGAAAATATATTTGTTCCCTAGAGAAAACATCATCGAATAGTCACTGATGATTATAATGAATAAATTCATACAGCCTGTCAGTAAAGCCTCCTTTGCCGCACAACAACACCCTATTCCCAACTAAACCAGGAGTTTATTCATGCTCCCACAGTCTGCCTTAACTATAGGAGAAAAATCGAGTTATTTAGATATTCTCTTCCTACTCTTTCCAATCTGATAAATCACCTTTCCAGCTTCCCCTTCTTTGATTTGAGATTTCTCCTGTAAATTAGATCATGACGTGATTGACTTTTCTGCCTGACTGTTTCTCATCTCCAGTTCTATTCATGTTCTTGCAAATTATACCGTGTCCTTACTTTTATGAATTAATGGTACTGAAATATGTATATTGCCATATTTTCTTTATAAACCTATTTATTATTAATTTTTATGCTATTTGAATTTCTTATCTCTTAAATCACTTAATAAAATGAATTTTAAAAGGAGATTCTGATATTTGTTTTTCAGCAAAATAAAAAATAAATGTACAATTTACTCTTTCAAATAATTTTAGTTGAGAAAGATTATGGTTCTGTTTCATCCCTACAAAAAGCATAATCAAAAAGCCACTGACAGTGTTTAAGGCTGGTAGTGACTCATTCTGATAATTTATGTGTCCCTGCTTCCAGTTACAGTGTGAGGGTATATGTGTTGATATGTATGTATGTGTATAATTTTTGCATTTAACATAAATAGGCAAAGCCTTTATTAGAACTAACAATGGAAAACAAAGTATATCTTTTATATCACAACTTACTACCTGGGAAAAGGTTTCACAGTTTAGCCAAGATATGACAAATCTAGCATCTAGTCAGTCATTTTAAACTGAAGAGAAAGCACTAAAAGATGAGGTTTACTAGAACATCAATTTCACACAGGGCCTAGAAATAGAAAAAAGAAAGATGTGTTCGGTTAAAGCCAGTCTCAGAAACCTATAAGTGGTCCTCCTGTGCATTTAGATGAGTGATGTTCTATATAGCATATGTGCAGAAGAAAAATTTCAAAGGAAAACAACCACCCAAAGAAAATAGTAAAGAATATGTAAGATTTACTAAGCGATGGTAATGATTCATATCCCTACAGTCTAGGAACACCTATCATATAATTTTTAGGATCACATAGTATTCATCAGACTGTTGTTTCAGAAAATGCAAAATTAGCCTTGTATTAAATGCTGTTTTAATTCTACCTACCAAAGGTAGAAAAGGAATCAAATCATGTTTAGTAGACCTGATTTTTTTTTTTTAAGGACGATGTAATAAATCCATTTTCTTCTTTTCTTGGGATTTTCTTACTTTCCATGGCTCACGGTTCCTTTCCTTCCTCTTTAAATTAAGTAATGTAAAATCAATTTCTTCTTGTACAACCTCATTACACTTCCATTTTTTAAAGGCACAGAGCACTCATTATAAGGTCTTATAAGAAGATCAAGTAATTCGTAATAATGTCAATTGCATTGCCATTATCATTGATGAGCAATATATTCACACATTCGAGAATGAGGGCAGGGAACTCCTGGAGGAACACTTTTCTGCCTTTTAAATGGTATGAAATGCTTATCACTTCATGAGGTTGAAGAAAAGTTGCAAGCAATGTATATGATGGATATTAGTAATAAGAGATGCAAATTACTATAGGTGCATCCCCTTTTTCATACCTGTGTTTGGTTATCAGTCTGTCTCTGCAGCAGACTGGATTTTGAAGGCCATCTAGAACCTAGTAGGATTGTGCCCTTATCTTGGTGCTATTGGAAGTAGTGGCTACTAAAAGACAGCGTCAAGTCAGCTGTCTCAGTCTCTTATCATAAAGAGATTCTGAGGTGCTGGCCTATTATTTTGTCTTATTTTTTTCTTCCTTGAAACTGAGGCGAATGCCTTTCTTCAGTGAAAAATCAAGACAGCTTTGTGAAGATATCACTTGGAAAGCTTTACCAAATATGGCAAACTCACTTAGATTCATGCTATCACCTAGCCAATTTCTTAACACAGTACTGGGGTGGAGGAGTGTCTTAAAATTGTGAAAGTGTACCGCATCCCATAAAACTATGAGAAGTTCATTAAGGAGTAGATTTTCTTTTCTTAATATTAGAATATTTTATTTTATTTTTAAAATATTTTTATTATTATTATCTATTAAATTAGGAGTTAGAAATTACATATTTCAAAAGCTGTAGAAAGCACGTATAATTTACAGAAAATATAACAAAAAAAATCAAGTAGGATATCATGAAGAAGCAATATTACGTCACAAAACTGAAATTAGTAATTCTACAATGCTATCTTTCCAGGTTTATGAGGAAAATTTTGAGGAAAAACAGAACTAAAATTGTGAGTGCCTATGTGATATACAATGATCACTTAACACATAAAAATGTAACAAACTTCCCATATTTGTTTAAATTCAGAAGCTTTCCATAGATACGTTTGTAATTCAATAGTAATGTGCTGGCTTGACCTATGGGTAAACAGGATGGCAACATTTTTAAACACCCAGTATGCAGGCCAAAGGAAAAGGCATAGTTGAGGACTGGCATCTGCACATTATCACAAATAACATCAAAGCAATAATTCATTCTCAAAAGGGAACTCATCAATGTTTAACTAAAAAAAAAATACTAAAAATTACATGTTTTGTTAGAAAAAAAGAATATTTGTTTAGAATTACTAATATTAAAATGGACAATGTTTCAGTGATGAATGATGGTAGCAATTCACTTTACCACATGAAAGTATCTTTAATATGGCACAATCCTAATGTAGAAGGTGTGTAAAGATTATAATAAATTTAGGATGCCTCATCATAATACATCTAATATATCTTAAGTATCGTGGAATAATACCTTACCAAGTTGGCTTACTTGGGAATAAAAGGAAAAATGTACATATGTCTACCCTTGCTCAGATTTTCTGTGGATACTGCAGTCTGATTTCCTCATAATTTGTGAGCTTATAATAAATACTAGCTTTGATACCTTTTGAAAATTTTTTGGGAGTCACACTTTCTCTGTTTTGGTTCTCTCAAAAGGCATGCTGGATTATGAATGTCTAGAGGCACACTCTCATATGCCTATCCATTAATAAAAAATGACAACTATTTCTTGACCCTTCCAAGCAGGTCTTTGCCATCCGTCACTAATGTGTTTTGAAAGTCAGAGGATCCTCGGAAATAAGCTATTAATCACATTACTTCCTCTTTAAATCACTGGACCTTCCTCTTACTTGGAGATTATGAAGCATTTTACCTTGGAAAATACAACAAAAGTTTTACTGTATCCAGCCAATTATTAAGTTGTAATATCACACTATGATTCAACATGATACAGACTTTTAATACTCATTTTTAAAATACAAAAATATTACTAGTTCTTTAAGCGACTTTTCAGTGAGATCTCTTAGAAGGACACATGATTTGACTCACCAAATCTACCTCAAAAGTTTTCAAGAGTAGTGAAAGTATGTGTTAGTAAAAAGCATGTACCATAATGTGTGTGAAACTTTTTCTACTGGTTTTCCATATTTAAATTAGCTGAATTGTCTTCCAGCTACACAATGTGTGCATATTTTATGGTGCTTTTATACAATTGACTATTGTGCACTAATAATAAAGAGTAATTACTGATGAATGCAATCATGGATGTAACAGTTGTGCTGATGAATATCTATCTGGTAATGTATATAAGTGACAATAATCTATGGCAATACAAGTAAAATATATCTATTATGTCCAGAGCCTATGATTGGGAAATGATCCATGAAGTGATTATGTATTGTATTGAACTATAAACAGGCTTTGTGTTCTTCTTTTTTCCTCTACTGTTTTTTTTTTTTTTTTAAGACAAAAATCTTGGATACAGAACATTTACAGAAAACAAGTTTTGAACACTTAGCTCATGAAATGGTATGTCCTTCGAAGTAATCACTGAATTCTTGCCCAAGCTGCCACCACTGAGTACTACAAATTATTATCTATGGGGCTGAGGCTAGGAAGATAGTTCAGTGGTTAACAGTCTGCTCTGCAAGTGTGAGGACAATGTTTGAGCACCCAGAATCCACACAAGGGCTAATAGGTCATCAGCTCTTTATCGGCAAGTGATGCTGTCATACAGTAACAACAGATTCGCCCTACAGGAAAGGTCAGGCATCCTGCCTGCAATCACAGCCCCAGAAAGTACAGAAACGGAATAAATAGATCAAGATGGCTGGCAAGAGTTGTTATATCAGTGAGCTCTGAGTTTGAGTGAGAGACACTGATTCAGTTATTAATGTAGAAAAGTAATGGAAGATTATTCTCAACATTAATCTAAGGGCTGCAGAAGTACACACACACATACACACACACGTGTGTGTGAGCACATGCAAACAGGGAAAAAGACTATTAAATTATCTTGGAAATACTAAATGTATTATTTAAATATTAGATGTCTCCCAACATAATCATGTGTTTGAACACTTGGTTTCTACATGGTGGAAGTGTCATAGAAGGTAATAGAAACTTTAATATGTGAGGCCCAGATAGATCACAGTGCACAGTGATACTCTTGTGTTGTAGTAATGCCTGTTTGGGGCAGTCTCTCTACTTCCTGATTTAAAGTATTCTTTGTGACATGCCCTACATGACAGCGACCCATTGTCATTTTTTTTCCCAATATAACAGACTGTATCCCTTCATCCAGCAAGCCACAATTAACCTGCACCAAGTTTCTTCTGGAATGTAGCCTGCCATACCATCAGGAAAAGAAATAAATATATCAACAAAAAGTATTTAAAAACATTACTGTCTGATGGTGGAGACACATCACAGTGGTTAAGAACACTGACTGCTCTTCCAGAGGACCCAGATTTAATTTCTCACACCCAACATGCTCCACGATCTCTGACAGCCCTTCTAGTCCCAATGGCATTGCATGTATGCATTACACAGACATACGTGAAGGCAAAACACTCACGCACGGGCAATTAAAACAAAAACAAAGCTTTCTATACGTAAGCGCTGTAAACCTAGTGCTGCCATTCTATCTTAAAGGAAGTCTGACTTAACGAACTCACTGCCCTCAGTATATTCTTGTCATGTTCATAAATAGCAGTATGGAGGATATTCTCTTTATTTTCCATGTTGGATATGTAGAGTATACTCTTGTTAGATTTTATGAAACCCCTTCAGATTATGACCTATATTCAAGGAGTATTTCCTCATTGCTTTTGTTACAATCTATTTTCATAAGACTCAGAAAAACAAATGGTAGCAATTCCTTTACAAGTTCTTGTATTTAAAAGTTAAATATGTCAGACCAAAGAAACCTATGCATAATCCTTTCTGAATTATGATCACAGATTTGTGAACAGAAATGAAATGATTATGCTTAATGTTTTTATAATAAATGCAAGAATTTGTCTTGTCTAATAAATATTTTGAAAAATATAATTATTTAAAATCATTTTATAATTTGGTTGCCTCAATATCTTATTTGTCTGGGCTTACATAAATAGTAAAGCTAACCATTCCTTTTAGGAACTCATAGAATTTCTCTTTTTCTTTCTTATTCTTTTAAAAAAATTTTTTTTCAGCTAGAGGCAGGGGATGTTTATGGAGGAAGTCACTAAATCATGACATTAGCTCAGCCTCATCATTTTACACATTTCTACTTGCAACTAGAATATTTATGTAGAAACTTTTATGGTCATGTTAAACTACTATAACTTCAGTGTATATTTTTCAAAAAGTAACTATACTTCCTATTCAGCACAAACATCATAGCTGAACAGAACATTAAAGATACATAAAGTGTGAGAGAGGTCTGGGGCCTGCTCTAGTTTACAGTCCTCGAATTGAATGTTGATGCAATGACAAAGATGTTCTATTAAACCCATTGCTTTTTATGAATTAATTTTTCTGGGAGTTTTATTGATCAAGAGTACTTTGTAACTGACACGGAACAAATAATAACATACAAGTTCTTATATGCAGCAAATGGTAGCTTGGTGTAGTATATGAAAATAATACACAAAGAGTTCCTTAAAAGAGGATGAAATACAGTGTCATGGAACGTTAAATCTACTGCAGATAACCACCAGCATGGAAGCAATATTAAAACTGAATTTGAAGTTATAAATTGGGAAGCTTTGATTTTTTTTCCCTGCTAATATATTTCTAAGGGACTTCTCTAGCATCTTATAGGATTTATTTTTGAATAATATTATTTTTGTACTTACCGCCTCTGAACCAAATTTTTTAATAAAATAAATTTTAAAAAAAACTTTTGAAAAAAAAAAAACTGTTGTTAAAGAAATACAGCTTTCAGACTGCTCTACTTTCCTAATACCCTGACAAAAGCAATGCACAGATGACAATTTTGATTTGACACATAATTCCAGTGTACAGTCCCTCACATGGGTAAGACAAGGCAGGAAGTCAACCATCTACTAACATCGTTTTCATAGTAAAAACACAGAGACTTTAATCCCTGTGGCTGGAATACACACTTTTATTCCCTCTGACTTAAATACAGGCACACCTTTAGTACACACCTTTAATCCCAATCAAATGATGTCTAATTGAGGGACAAAAAAAAAAAGACAAAGAAATTTTGACTGAGTCAGAGATAGGCTACCCCCAACTCTCCTGGGAAGAGACAGGTAACAGAAGCTACTTAAGAGCAGTGCATCAGACTAACTCCCCTTTTTTCTTATGATTCCCTGTACTCTGCCAAAGGTTTGATCATGAGTCTTTGCTTTAACAGGAACTCAATGACTGGCTCTTTGGCCTCCCCACCCCCCAAGGGAGGAGCAGTCCTGTTAGGCCACAGAGGAGAGCTATGCAGCCAGTCCTGAAGATACCTGATAAAACAGGATCAGATGAATGGGGAGGAGGTCCCCCCTATCAGTGGACTTGGCAAGGGGCATGGTGGAGATGAGGGAAGGAGGGAGGGACTGGGAGGGAATGAGGGATCGGGACATGGCTGGGGTACAGAGTTAATAAAATGTAACTGATAAGAAAAAAATAAAATACAAAAAATAAATAAATAAAAAAAATTAACTTCCCTTTATCTAATAAGAAAAAAAAAAAAGAGCAGTGCAAAGAGAGCAGAGGGGATGAGAGTACAGTCACAGTGGAATTACAGTGCACTTAGTGGAGACAGCCCAGAAGAGTTGGGGAGAACAATACCGTGAGGTGCAGTTGGGTACAGTTCAATTGGTTCAATTCATGGACTTTAGAGGACACTTCTTTCCAAGTAGAACAATTCAGTGAGTTGCAGAGAGAAGACAGTTTGAAACTGTCAGCTTGTAGAGGAGTTTTGAGCCAGAAGAGCTAAGTCGAACCAGCCAGTCAGAGTTCAGGAAAAACTAGAAAAGGAGAGCTTATTCAACACTAAGTGTCAGAGGCAGAAAACATTCTAGACCTAGGTTATCAGATGGAGGCTGGAAGCTGAAGCTCCAAGGTCCAAGCCTGCATAAGACTAGACTGTATGGAGCCAGAATCTTCCAGGCCTATGCCTAGAAATATATGAAGAGAAACTCCTTGGGCTCAGCCCAAGCCAAGTATTCTTAAGGTCTGGGTATCATTTTAAACTCATCCCATCATCTGAGGTAATAAAGACAACATTTACAGCACAGAGACATAACCACTTCAAATTCAAATTATTCCTCATTAAGATTCTCTTCATGAGTCTCAGCATCTGCTTTAATACCCTGCTGAGTAGAGTCTTTCAGAGGCCCTATGTGGTAGGCTCCTATCTTGTTCCTTGTTTTCACACTCTTCCAATGTCTATCTCATTGCCCTTTCTGAATGAGGATTGAGCATCTTACCCAAGGTCCTCCTCTTTGCTTAGCTTCTTTAGATGTACAGATTTTAGTATGATTATCCTATATTATACATCCAATATCCACATTGGGCAGAGTGAAGGGAATCTAATGAAAGGATAGGAATATAGAAAGATCTGGAAGGGACTGGAGCTCCACAAGGAGAGAAACAGAACCAATAAATCTGGGCCCAGGGGTCTTTTCTAAGATTGAAACTCCAACCAAGAGTCATTCATGGAAATAACCTAAAACCCCTACACAGATGTAGCCCATGGCAATTCAAGTCTCCAAATGAGCTTTCTAGTAAGAGGAACAAGGGCTATCTCTAACATGAACTCAGTGGCTGGTTCTTTGATCACCTCCTCCAGAGATGGGTGGGGGCAGCCTTAACCAGGCCACAGAGGAAGACAATGCAGACAGTTCTGATAAGACCTGATAGGCTAGGGTCTATGGAAGGGGAGGAAGACTTTCCCTATCAGTGGACTTTGGGAGGGGCATGGGAGGAGAAGGAGGGAGTGCAGGATTGGTAGGGGATGAGGGAGGGGGCTACAGCTGGGATACAAAGTGAATAAAGTGTAATAAATAAAAATTTAAATAAAAATATTTTTTAAAAAAATATTCTCTTCATAGCTAGCCAGCTTAGCTCCTTCCAACTCTGGCATCCTAAGTTCAAAACAGCGTACACATTAAAAAGATTGTGAACATGATGTGGAGGAGACAGTGAGTGTTTTCTGGAATGGAAAACAGGAAGTATTTTTTTTTTTAAGTTTCTACAGGCACTGGATTAACTAGGAAAAGCCATTACAAGTGTTGGATTCGCTCACACAAATAAAACATCAATGAAGTTAGTAATATCAATAAGCCCTCTTCTCCTCTGGGTGCAAGAGTAATTTATGTTACCAAACATTTTAAAACATCATGGCAGACTGAATTCATGAAAGTGAGAGCATTTATTTTGAAAGAAGAGAATATTAGCATGGGAGCCTAGGGAATAATATTTTATCATTGTGTGCAGGCTGACATTCAAGGAATCTCTAAAGTCATATTCTGTACAAGCTGCTTCAAATATTGTGAAGTTTTAACTGAAATCTCAGTACTAAATCCAGCGGCATACTTGTCAACATATCATTACCCTCTCTGCAGTTATTGTAGGGTATGCTACACTGCCTATCTGAATTAAATGAAGACCTACATCCCAGCTTATGTTCCATCAAATAAGCGTGAATCTAATGTGATTATTGGATGATCTCAAATACATCCAAATATCCATATTTATAGGTCTCTGGACAAGCTATTACTATATTAGTGAAAAATAAATTTGAATTTTTGTGGTGTTTTTTGTGATATACATAATATAATTATATATGCATATATAATTATGTATAACTATGTACCATAAACACATATGTATAATATACTATAATCCAAGGATTTTAACACAGACATATGGAGTATCTAGGGTGATACTTTTAATTTGATGTTAATGAAATCATTAAAATTCTAATACTTTAATTACCCTAATATCTCACTGATAAAAATCATCATATAGCTTTCAAAGTTTTGCTTTGCGTTTCTCAAAATAATTACTTAGAAATCAAAATGTATAGAAGATCAGCATGACTGTCTTGTGCATAGAGAGAAATGCATTATCATAGGAATTCTTGGATTTTGTTTGTACATAAACCACACTTGTCATAAATGTTTTTAACATATTACTATAACAAATCAAATAAAATTTCAATTGGGAATATTAGAAATGACAACATATTTCTATGTGCTACATAATTCTGTAAGAAATAGGAAAACTCTTTGACTAAGGTCCTTTATCTGCATTTTCTCCATAAATAATAATAACATTTTACATATATATATATTATGTTAGCTATGTTCTACATTTTAAATAATTTAAATGCTATAACACATAGCACATTTTAATATGTGAAAATGTTAGTATTCCCATAGAAATAATGACAAGATATAAAAAGAGAATCAATAGCCACAACACACGACACAAAATAAAATTTAAAATAATAAATATGTAAAATACTCATTTCAATTTTATTGTATATTTCATTAAATACATTTTATTGCATATTATACATTGTATTATATATCATTAGTATTATATATGTGTTTCATTGCCCTTTCCTTTTCTTGGCTTCTCATTAGAATAAGCCAGAATTTTTTTTTTTTTTTTTTTAGTTAACCTAGAACACAATGCTGGGCAATATTTACTTCCTCCTAATCCTCCAAGTCCTCAGTTTCCTAACATTTAGATTTCCCACATTATACTTGCCTTTTGTGAAATCTTAGGTCTGGTTCATGCTCTACATCCTCCAAGATCTCTCCTCTTGCTCCACTCTCTTAGTGCTCTCTCCTGGAGCTCCTCCTCCTTCTCCCCCTTCCTGTTCTCTAGCTCCTCCCCTCTTTCCTGTCCTCTGGCTCCTCCCATTGCACAACATTGTATCTAGTTGCTTTATTTGTGTCCTGTTTACAAGTCTCTGATGGGGTTGAAGACTAAGTAGTTACAGTATCACATTTAAGATTAAGTTGTTTAGAAGTTGAGAAATCTTTTCATATAGGTAATACCAATAAGGATAAAAGTTAATTTAGGTATGGAACTTTAAACTTGTCAAGATAGATAGGATAATCAGGCACTTTCTCCTAAGATATCCTCTCCATGTGCTAAATACACATGGACTAGACGTTGCACGTGTAGATCTTACCTAACAGTTTTCATAATTTCATAATTATTGTTGTATTGAAAGAAAAGGAGCCTTTTATTGGACTTAAAGGGGGAAATGTTGGTATAATGTTCTTTTAAAATGTATATGCCTTACCCTTGTTAATTCAAATGCTGATTCCCCCACCCCCAACTCTCTGGTTTCAATCTGGATGTTGCATTGTGATACTCACTATAAGCATCCTGTCTCAACTCTTGTGTAAACAGGACAGAAAATTTTTAAAATGAGATTCCCTCAAAATCATGAATAAATTGCTATGAGGTAAGAGCTAGTTAGGACAATTGTTTAAATAGTTTCTACAATGATGTTAATTTATTCTGACAAGTTTGAAAAATTCCTGGGACCTGACAGAAATCTAATGTCCCCATGCTATACATACATATGACCCTTGTACTACTTTCTGGCTTCCATTGCTTTTGTGTTTTTTTTTTTCTAATATACTTTCTTTCAATGATATTGTTTCCTTGTCTCTTATTTTATGTGTTTATCCTGTATACCAGGCGATAGCCTAAATTTCTGCATCTCAACTTCATGATCCTCCACAGAGGATTCTTTTACTGGCACTTATTTAATTTATGGAGAAATCAGTGCTTAAATTTTCATCTGCAGAATTGCTCCTGGTTATTTATTGATTTCTGCTAGTAAACATATTTTTAATATTGTAGGCTATTTGCTTTTACTCTCATTATAAAAATTCTGTATTGGTTATTTTTAACTTCTGGTCATTGGATAATGAATTCAATATCCGTACATCTTGTTTTCAATGTTCTAAGCTTTGGGGGTAGATTAAAGTTCACAATTCCATTAACCTCTTTTTATCAGTTGCCATGGAAGGAGGGGAAGAATCAAAAACAAGAATATAACTTCTGCAAATATGTCTTTATGTATAATATTTAGTGAAATCTCACAGCAGCTGGTCCCATTAAAAAAAAAAAAACTAGTGTCAGCAATCTCTGCCACATTCTGTTTCCTTTCATTATACTGATGACCCCCTACTAGCTTGTATTTCTTACTGTTAATAAGTATTTGTATGTCAAAAATTAGTGAACCCTGATAGTGGTTCAAAATAAAATCATTTAACTTGCTTACAACTTGCAAGTAAACTTTGCATATCCTACTTTTTTAACTTTTATTAATTACACTTTATTCACTTTGTATTCCCCCACAAACCCTTCCTCCTCCCCTCTTAAACCCACCTTCCCTCCCTCTTCTTCACGAATGCCCCTCCCCAAGTCCACTGATAGGGAAGGTCCCCCTCTCCTTCCTTCTGATCCTAGTCTATCTGGTCTCACCAGGAGTGGTTGCATTGTCTTCTTCTGTGGCCTGGTAAGGCTGCTCTTCCCTCAGGGGGAGGTGATCAAAGAACAGGCCAAACAGTTTATGTCAGAGGCAGTCCCTCTTCCCATTACTATGGAACCCACTTGGACACAGAACTGCCACGGGCTACATCTGTGCAGGGGTTCTAGGTTATCTCCATGCATGGTACTCGGTTGGAGTATGAGTCTCTGGAAAGACCCCTGTGTTCAAATTTTCTGCTTCTGTTGCTCTCCTTGTGGAGTTCCTGTCCTCTCCAGATCTTACATATCCTACTTTTATACAAGCCAAATGTGAAAACTAGTGTGTGTTGTGTCTGAATAGTAGTTACCAGGACCCATACAGTTTCTTCAGGGAACAAAATCCTCCTATGACCCATACCTATGTTTACAGTTGGTGCTGACCTTTAAATCAAAAGTATTTTTCAGATATCAAAAAAAAAATTTTAGGACAATATTAATTAAGAGCTCAGATTTAGATACTCAGCCTTCATTTTGTAAGTAAGTAATTATTTGAATTTGGAAAACTCCTTTGGCCTTTCTTGATTTCAATTACTTTGGGTTTTTGTTGTTTTGGTTTTGGTTTTCCTCACTGGCTAAGAGACTGTACCTAGTAAGAATAAAGTCTCTTCCAACTGTATCTAATAATATCTTTTTAAAAAATCTTTTTGGAAAATTCAATTATATTACTAATCTTAAAGTTGAATTTTACTTAATCTATGAAATTGCTTATTGGCAATACAATTCTCATCGTTACCATTATTCGATCCACCAAAACTGTGTTACCTCCACAAAACTTACTCCTTCTTCTCAAGGGATGAGGGCTTTTCTCTCTCAGAGAGGTCTCTCTTTTGTATTTTATACATTTAAGTGAATGTAATGTATTAATAAAACTCCAGCAAATAAAATCATAGAACTTTCTTTTTCATAATTTTATGCAGGACACCTTTAGACTGAGGCTGCTGAATGGATGTGGAGACTTTCTCTGAGGAATGCAGGTGGGCGGCAGGAAGAAGTTCATTCACCTTGGATAAACACGGATAATGATGCGATGCAAGGGTATGATTATAATGTGTATTTACAAATTAAATGGAATTTAAGTACTTGAATGCGTATGTTTAGTTTAGAGTGGGAATAATAAGGAACAGTGCTACTTCAATTAGCATTGCAAGATTAGTTGAATTATAATAACCCTAAGATTCTGTACTTGCTAGGACTGCTTAAGGTTACTTTCAGGAAATGCTGACCCTATTGGAATCCATGGGAAATCATTCTTTTGGACAAGGTTGAAATACTGTTTGAAACAAGATCATTTCTATAGGTCTTGTGCTCACCTCAGCAGCTTTCACATAAATCCAGTGTCAGAATTAAGGTCACATTAAGGCCGCACCTGCCGGTAGGCACTGCATTAGCAGCCTGTCACTTATGCATTCTTATTAGAATTCCATATGCATGCGATAGCTGTGATTATCATCAACATTTCACATGCAGGCAGTAGCGCTAAGAGCAGGTAAAGTTGACCAGCACACCCCAACTCACTTATAAATTTCCCACAGGTCATGAGACTCTGGACTCTCTCTATAAACTTTCCTGTTAAAACTGCAGCTATTAAATATTTGTTGTCAGACAATTTACATTGTATTATCTGTATTTGAAGATCACTTGCTTGGTAAAATACATATGCCCTTGTGATGGCTGTTCTCCACTGTCAACTTGACTACACCTGGAATTAACTGAAACCAAGAAGCTGGGTACAACTGTGAGAAATTGTTTTTATTAATTAAGTCATTTGAACTAGGAAGACCTGCTTCTACTCCAGATCCTTTGAGATGGAAAGGTAGACCTTTAATCCAGACCTTTTGTGGTAAGAAAATCCACCTTTAATCTGGGCCAGACATACTGCTAGAAGCCTAGAAGCCTAGAAGCTTTCAAGCCTATGGCATGAAAGAAGAAAGCCTCCTTTTTTGCCTCATTGCTTCACTCATGTTGGCAAGTGTATTCCTTCACTGGCATTACTGACAAGCAGCTGAGACTTTCATCCTAATGGACTGAAAATTATTAAATTCTTTAACTTTTGTTTAGTTGACAACCATTGTTAGACTGGCTGTGCCGGAGCCTTTGAACCATTCTAATAAATCCCAAATATATACATATGTAGGTGTGTGTGTGTGTTTATATGTGTGTGTTAATATGTATGTGTGACCATATTTTCATTCTATATATTCCCTAGAGTACCCAGACTGGTTCAGCCCTCATTCCCTCACACACACTCAATACATATACTGTACAGAGAGTACTTGAGAGCATAATTAAAAAGGGTATGTTTCTTGAATCTGCAATTGTTCAAAACTTTACATTTACACAATGGAATAATACCCAGCAATTAAAAACAAGGAAATCATGAAATTTGCAGACAAATGGTGGGATCTAAAAAAGATCATCCTGAATGAAGTATCCCAGAAGCAGAAAGACACACAAGGTATATACTCACTTTTAAGTGGATACTAGATAAATATTATTGTATGATAAACATACTAAAATCTGTACACCTAAAGAAGCTAAGCAAGGAGGACCCTGGGTAAAATGATCAATCCTCACTCAGAAAGACAAATGGAATAGACATCAGAAGAAGGAAAAAACAGGACACAGGACAGGAGTCTACCACAGGGGGCCTCTGAACAACTCTACCCAGCAGTTTATAAAAGCAGATGCTGAGATTCATAGCCAAATTTGGGCAGAGTGTAGGGAATCTTATGAAAGAAAGGGAAGATAATAAGACCTGGAGATGACAGGAGCTCCACAAGGAGAGCAACAGAACCAAAATATCTGGGCACAGGGGTCTTTTCTGAAACTAATACTCCAACCAAGGACCATTCATGGATATAACCTAGAATGCCTGCTCAGATGTAGCCCATGGCATCTCAATAGCCAAGTGGGTTCCCTATTAAGGAGAATAGGGACTGTCTCTGACATGAACTCAGTGGCGGGCTCTTTAACCACCCCCTCCCCTCTGAGGGGGGAGCAACCAGTCCTGATGAGACCTAATAAGAACCTCCCCTATCAATGTGCTTGGAGAAGGCCATGGGAGAAGAAGGAAGAGGGGAATGGGATTGGGAGGGAAACAAGGAGGGCACTACAGCTGGGATACAAAGTGAATAACCTGTAATTGATATAAAAATAAATATTTAATTCAAAAAAACTTGTAGATTATCAATAATCCAACTGTTTTACAACAGAATTTTTATCTAGTGTTCTAACAGGAAGGAACTGCTTTCAGTGATTGTCCTCTCTCTAAGCACATCCCTGAACATGGTTATGTATATCCTGTGCGAAAAGATCCACTTTGCTTTACATCTAAATTTTAAATATAAAATAGGAACTGGATGCTTATATTTTGAAGGACTCTACAGCTTATTCTTATTCTACATAGAAAATAGGAATTGGATGCTTGTATTTTGAAACACTCTACAGCCTTTTTTTATTCAAGGTATGAAGATAAAAGTGAATTTGGAGATAAATTCACATTATGATAATAAATATTTTGTGATATAACTGACCAAACAGTGAGTTTTATGATACATTTAAAGAGTGTAAGGAAGCATGAAATAAAAGTACATTCCCACTATGTTTAGGACAGGATTACATATATGTCTTAGAGCTCAGGTACCTCTTTTATTCCAGCATTGTTTAAATGATTGTCTCTCTATTTTGTTCTTTTTATTCCATTGAAACTACTCAGAATACCTCTATGGAACAGTGTATTTCATGAATAATTACCATGTATCTAACTTTGAAATAGTATGACCAATGGAAAATCTTATGCTAATAATTTAAGTATCTCTAAGCATTGTGGCTCAAGATTAATATAGACAGTTTCTGTCTATATTCACTGTCTGACTCCTGCAGAACTACCAGTCAAATAGATAAACTGCAGCGAATAAAACGTGAAGTTACCAGCAGCTTATATATCACTTACCATGTCTGTAGAATATGCTTTGCTTATGACCCCTTCTATCTCACTAGGGGTTATTAGTGTATTTAAATTGTTTATCTGATCGTAATTTAACTTTGTTAAGTATTAACAACTGAAAAAATTACCTATTTTTTAAAGATTTTTTTTCCAATTTGTGGAGTACAGATTTTTGATGTATGATGTAATGATTCTTTGAATTTCCTTGGTTTCTGTTGTTGTATCCCCTTTTTAATTTCTGATTTTGTTAATTTAGATAATCTCTCCATGTATTTTAGTTAGCTTGGATAAGAGTTTGTCTACGTTGTTGATTTTTCTCAGAGCATCAACACTTTATTTCCTTGATTTCTTTACTGTTCTCTTTGTTTTTATTTTATTGATTTCTACCCCTCAGTTTGATTCTTTCCTGCAATTTACTCCTCTTGTGTGTGCTTGCATCTTCTGTTTTGTTTTTTGTTTTGTTTTGGTTTGGTTTGGTTTTGATTTTTAGAGTATTCAGGTGTGTTATTAGGTTTCTGTATGAGATCTCTCCAATTTCTTTATGAAGGCACTTAGTGCTATGAATTTTCTTCTTAGCATTGCTTTTGTAAGTTTGGGTTTGTTGTGCATTCATTTTCACTGAATTCTAGAAAGTCTTGAACTTCCTTCTTTATTATTTTCTTGACCCAATAGTCATTCATCAGAGAGTTGTTCATTTTCCATGAGTTTGTAGGCTCTCCGTTCTTTCTATTGATGAAATCCAGCTTTGGTCTGTGACAGTCTGATGGGATACAGGAAGTTATTTTTATTGTCTTATATCTGTCGAACTACGCTTTGTGACTGAGTATGAGGTCCACTTTGGAGAGAGTTCCATGAGGTTCTGAGAATTGTTTTATGTTTGTGTGAAATGTTTGGATATCTGCTAGGTCCATTTGTTTCATAACATCTGTGAACTGCTTTATTTCTCTGTTTAGCTTTTGTCTGAATGACTTCTCCACTGGTGATAGTGTGGTACTGAAGTCTCCCACCATTAATCTCTGGTGTTTGATGTGAATTTAAGCTTTAATATTTCTTTCATGAATATAGGGGCCCTTTCATTTCGGGGATAGATGTTGAGAAATCTAATGTTATCTTAGTAAATGTTTTCTTTTGGTGAATATGAAGTGTCCTTCTCCATCTCTTTTGATTAATTTTGTTTTGACTTCTGTTTTGTCAGATATTAGAATAGCTATACAGCTTGCTTCTTGGGTCTGTTTGCTTGGAAAATCATTGTCTTATATCCAGCAGAAGGATGGATCCTGTTTTTACATTCATTCTCTTAGCCTGTGTCATTTTATTGGGAATTTGGATCCACGGATATTGAGAGATGCTGTCCAATGATTGTTACTTCCTGTTGTTTTGGTTTTGGTGGTGGTGGTGGTAGTGGTGTGTGTGTGTGTGTGTGTGTGTGTGTGTGTGTGCGTGTGCGTGTGTGTGTGTGTGTGTGTGTGTGTACATGGACATGTGCATGTGAGTGTGTGATTCCCTTCTTTCGGTTTTAGTAGGATGAGTTTGTTCTTTTTTTTTTTTTTCTGTGGTTTCATGACTATAGTTAGCTTTCTTGGGTTGGAGGTTCCATTATAGCACCTTCTCTACAGCTGGATTTGTGGACAGATGTTGTTTAAATTTTACTTTGTCAAGGAAAATCTTGTTTTCTCCATCTTTGGTGATTGAAACTATTGCTGGGTATAGTAGTCAGGGTTGAACTCTGTGTCTGCAAGAAATTTGTTTAGGCCTTTCTGTCCTCTAGACTCTGCATTGAGAGTCAATTGTAATCAGTATAGGTCTGCCTTTGTATGCTACTTGACCTTAGCTTTTAATATTCTTTTGTTGTTGTTGTTGTTGTTATATACATTTAGTGTTTTGATTATTATATGGTGAGGAAATTTTCCTTTCTGGTCCAATTAGGTGTTCTATAAACTTCTTTTACCTTTTTAGGCATGACCTTCTTTAGGCTAGGAAATTTTTCTTTCATGGTTTTGATTTAAAAAAAAAATCATCTTTTTTTTTTCCTGATTTGTTTTCTTTATTCTCTCATGGAATATCTCCTGACTACAGATCCTCTCACTCTTCTCCCAGTCCCGGCACGTCTCCTCTCTCACATCCACTGCTCCTTCCCAGGGATATCAGCTCAATAAGGCATGCCAAGATGCTAAAGTACTAGGCATAAGCCTTCATATCAAGGCCGGACAATGCAACCCTGAAGGAGGAAAAGGGTCCCACAAGCAGGCAAAAGAGTCAGGGACAGCCACCACTCCCACTGTTAGGGAGTATGCAAAAGGCCTAGCACAGACTCATGCAGGCTTCATGGTTGCAGTTTCAGTCTCTATGAACCCTGCTTAGTTTATTCCGTGGGCCATGTTCTCCCAGTGTCCTTGACCCCTCTGGCTTCTACAGTCCTTCGCCATCTCCATTTTTCTCTCAGTTTCCCAACCTCTGCCTAATATTTGGCTGTGGTTCTCTGGATCTGCTCCCATCAGGTCATTATTATGCTGCGCTCTGGTCCGAGTATAGCAGAATATCAACAGGAATCATTCATTGACTTTTCTTTGTCAATGAACTAGAAAGACCTAGTTCTATCCTAGGTCTCTGAGCCATCCAGCATCTGGATTCTGGCCATTCAGGCAGTTTTGATTATGGGCTCCCTCTCATGACTTCATCTTTTTAATTGGGTTATTTTGTTTATTGTTGTTTGATTTCTTGAGTTCAGTATATATTTTAGATATTAGCCCTATGTCAGATTTAGGATTGATGAAGAACTTTTCACAATCTGTAAACTGTCATTTTGTTCTATTGACAGTGTCTTTGGCCTTACAGAAGCTTTTCAGTTTCAAGACGTCCCATTTATTAATGGTTTATCTTAGAGCCTGAGTTCTTGGTGTTCTGTTCAGGGAGTTGTCTTCTGTGTCAATGAATTTGAGTCTTTTCTCTACTTTCTCTTCTAATAGATTTAGTGCATTTGGTACTATATTCAGATCTTTGATCCAGTTGGAATTGAATTTGTGCAGGGTGATAAACATGGATTTATTTGCAATTTTCTACATGTAGCTACCCAGTTAGACCAGCACCATTTGTAGAAGATGCTGTCTTTTTTTTCCATTGTACAGTTTTGGCTCCTTTGTCAAAAATCAAGTGTCCATAGGTGTGTGGGTATATTTCTGGACCTTCAATGATTCATTCCATTGATCAGCCCATTTATTTCTATGTTAGTAACATTAAGTTTTTATTACTATTGCTCTGTACTATAGCTTGAATTCAAGGATAGAGACACCTCCAGAAGTTCTTTTATTGCATAGGATTGTTTTAGCTATTCTGGGATTTTTGTTTTTCCGTATAAAGTTTAAAACTATGTTTATAGTAGCTTTATTTGTAATAGCCAGAATCGGGAAACACTCTAGATGTCCCTCAACTGAAGAATGGATAAAGAATCTGCGGCACATTTACACAATGGAATACAATTCAACTATTATAGACAAGGCTCGAATAGAAGTGGAAGAGGACTTCCCCTATCAGTGGACTAGGAGAGGGGCACAGGGAGAGAAGAGGGAGGGAGAGTGGATTTGGGAGTAGATGACAGAGGGGGCCATAACCGGGATACAAGTTGAATAAGTTTTAATAAATGAAAATAATAATAAAAAAGAAAAAAAAGACATAAAATTTACAGACAAATTGATGGAACCAAAAAAGATCACCCTGCGTGAGGTAACCCAGATTCTAGAAACACACACTTAGAGTGAATTTTATCCAGATAGTACAATATAAACATACTACCAAAAGAAGGTAAGTAACAAGAGGGATCCAAGGGACGACACATAAATCCCACTCAGAAGGTGAAATAGAATAGACAGAGGTAGCGGTTGAAGAGAAAGAACAAGGTAGGAGAGAGTGTACAGAGAAACAAGAGGGTGGAGATCAGACCTGGGGAGCATAGGGTAAGAGGACAGAAGGCCTGTAGAAAAAAGAGAAACTGAGGGTGGATACATCTCTGTCACAAGCTGGAGACCTAAATCAGGTTAGACTCCTGGAAGGTTATGAGGATTCAAGCAGAGACACCTAGTAGTAGAGGCCAAAGAGACTGAAGAGGACACCCTATAACTAGACAACTCTACTAGTACAGGCTAGTACAGGGAGGTGAGCACCAACCCAGCCGCAAAAACTTTGACTCAAAATTTACCCTTCCTAAAAGATGTGCAGGGATAAAGATGGAGTAGATAGAGCAGAGACTGAGCGAATGTCCAACCAATGTCTGACCCAACCAAAGACCTACCCTATCAGAGAGTGACAACCCCTGATACTGTGAAGGATACTCTGCTAAGATTGCAGACAGGAGCCTGACAGAGTTGTCCTCTGAGAGGCTTTACCCAGAAGCACCTCAAAACAGATGCTGTGACTCACAGCCAAACATTGGCAATGTGTAGGGTGTCTTGTGGGAAAGTGGCAGGAAAGAGAAAGGGACCTAGAGGTGACAGGAGCTCCATAAGAAAACCAACAGAGTCAACTAACCAGGCCCTAGAGGAGCTTGCTGAGGCTAAAGCATCAACCAAGAACCATGTAAGGACTAGACCAAGAGCCCCTACAAAGACGTAGCACATAGACATGTTGGGCTTCATGTGGGTCCTCTAACAAGGGATGTGAGGAAATAACTTTTCCCTGTAGGGACTGGCCTGATAGGACTTGATGAGGAATAGCAGGGAGTGTGGGGCTGGAAGATGAGGAGGGATGGGGCTATAAGAAGGATGTAAAATGAATAAGACAGACCGATGAAAGAAAGAAAGAAAGAAAGAAAGAAAGAAAGAAAGAAAGAAAGAA
>NW_026592118.1:43803788-43941350 GCF_907164565.1 Psammomys obesus | reverse complement strand
AAGAAAGAAAGAAAGAAAGAAAGAAAGAAAGAAAGAAAGAAAGAAAGGAAGGAAGGAAGGAAGGAAGGAAGGAAGGAAGGAAGGAAGGAAGGAAGGAAGAAAGAAAGAAAGAAAGAAAGAAAGAAAGAAAGAAAGAAAGAAAGAAAGAAAGAAAGATGCTTGGGTTTGTAGTTCCTGTTCATTTACATAGATTTTCCATTTCTAGAATTCCCTTAGTTTGTGTTTTTGTTATTGCTTCCATCTCCAATTTCAGGTCTTGAACAATTATATTCATTTACTTCAACTGTTTCTTTTTTCTTACTTTTTTGTTTTGTTTTGTTTTCTTTTATTAATTAAATTTTTATTTTTTTACATTAAGTACATTTTATTCACTTTGCATCCCAGCTGTAGCCCCTTCCCTCATTCCCTCCCAATCTCACCCTCCCTCTCCCATCTCCTCCCATGACCTCACCAAGTCCACCGATAAGGGAGGTCCACCTCCATTCCACCTGGCCCTAGCTTATCAGGTCTCATCAGGACTGGCTGCAATGTCCTCATCTGTGTCCTGACAAGGCTGCTCCTCCCTCACAGGGAAGTGATCAAAGAGCCAGACAGTGAGTTCATGTCAGAGACAGTCCCTGTTCCCCTTACTAGGGAAACCACTTGGACAATGAACTGCCGTGGGCTACATATGGGCAGAGGTTCTAGGTTATATCCATGAATGTACCTTGGTTGGAGTATGAGTCTCAGAAAATATCCCTGATCCCAGATATTTTGATTCTGTTGCTCTCCTTGTGGAGCTCCTATCCTCTCCAGGTCTTACTACCTCCCTCTTCTTTCATATAATTCCCTGCACTCTGCCCTAAGTTTGGTTATGAGTCTCAGCATCTGCTTTGATACACTGCTAGGTAGAGTCTTATAGAGGCCCTCAGTGGTAGGCTCCTGTCCTGTTTTGTTTTCTTTAAGGGATTTATCCATTTCCTCTTTAAAGACCTAAATGATAAAAGATAGTTTTCCTGTGTTTCTGCTCTGATGGAAAATTCAAAGCTTGCTATAGATGAGCTCTGGTGGAACCATATTGCCCTGGCTGCTGTTTATTATGGTCTTACACTTACCATCTAGGATTCTGGGTTTAGAGTGATTATATATAGATTTTTACATTTGTCTTTTTAGATGGACTTTTTGTTTCTCTGTTTCTGTTTCTTTTTTGGTCTTTTGGTATTTGTGGCCTGGATTTCTGTTGGCTGGCTTGACCTCTGGTCCAATAAGGATTCTCTGTCCCCATTGGAGGATAGGCTTCTGTAGGCTAGCTTGGCCTCTGTTCCAGCAGGGACTATCTGTTAGCGTTGTGTGCTGAGACAGGGTGATAAGAAGCATAGTGGAAATGGGGAGAGTGCTTTGGGCATTGAGAAAGTGGAGGAGGAACACAGGCAGGCTGCATATCTGGGGTTCTGGGTGCTGATGTGACCTCTGGTCCAGCAGTAAATCTTCATCTGAGTTTGCCTTCTGTTTTTCTGGCTGGCCCACATCTGAGCGCTGAATATCCACCCAAGTGCAGGTTAGACTTCCAATTGTTAGCATTTTAGTTATGTAAAATACTGTAATGATCATTTGACATATTTTTTGTTGATTTTTTGTATTGTTATCTTTGTTTCTTTTTTTTTAATTTTATTTTTTTCTTATCAGTTACATTTTATTAACTCTGTATCCCAGCCGTGTCCCGATCCCTCATTCCCTCCCAGTCCCTCCCTCCCTCCCTCATCTCCACTCTGCCCCTTGCCAAGTCCACTAATAGGGGGGACCTCCTCCCCATTCATCTGATCCTGTTTTATCAGGTATCTTCAGGACTGGCTGCAAAGCTCTCCTCTGTGGCCTAACAGGACTGTTCCTCCCTTGGGGAGGGTGGGGAGGCCAAAGAGCCAGTCACTGAGTTCCTGTTAGAAATAATCCTTGTTCCCCTTACTATGGGAAACCAATTGGTTACTGAGCTACCACAGGCTACATATGAGCAGAGGTTCTAGGTTACATTCATAATTTATTGTTTATATTGATTACAGTTTATTCACTTTGTATCCCAGCTATAGCCCCCTCCCTCATTTCATCTCAATCCCACATGGTCCTTGGTTGAATGTCAGTCTCAGAAAAGACCCTGTGCCCAGATATATTTGGTCCTTGTGGAGCTCCTATCCTTTCCCCATCAGACTAACTCCCCTTCTTTCTTATGATTCCCTCTACTCTGCCAAAGGTTTTGTCATGAGTCTTTGCTTTCAAAACACTGCTAGTTAGAGTCTTTCAAATGTGCTCAGTAGACTCCTGTCATACGTTCAATGCACATCCCATCTGTCTTTCTAAACGAGGATTGATCATCTTACCCCATGTCCCCTCTCTTGATTATCTTTTTTAGATGTACAGATTTCATTATGTTTATCACATCTTATAGGTCTATATAAGTGAGTATATACCGTGCTTGTCTTTCTCCTTCTGGGATATTTCACTCAGGATGATCTTTTCTAGATCTCACCATTTGCCTGCAAATTTCATGATTTCCTCCTTTTTGATTGCTGAGTAGTATTTCATTGTGTAAAAATACCACAATTTCTGTACCCATTCCTCCGTTGATGGACATCTGGGTTGTTTCCAGGTTCTGACTATTACAAATAAAGCTGCTATAAACATGGCTGAGCAAATATCTCTTTTATGTACTTGAGCAAACTCTGGGTATATACCTAGCAGTGGTATAGCTGGGTCTTGAGGAAGCACTATTCCTAATTGTCTGAGAAAGCGCCAGATAGATTTCCAGAGTGGTTGTATCAGTTTACATTCCCACCAGCAGTGGAGGAGGGTTCCCCTTTCTCCACAACCTCTCCAGCATGTGTTGTCCCTTGAGTTTTTCATTTTGGCCATTCTGATGGGTTTAAGGTGATATCTCAGGGTCGTTTTGATTTGCATTTCCCTGATGGCTAATGAGGATGAGCATTTCTTTAAGTGTTTCTCTGCCATTCGATATTCCTCTGTCGAGAATTCTCTGTTTAGCTCTATTCCACATTTTTTTTTTTTTAATGCTCAGTCCTACCTCAATTTCTTGTCCGTAAAGTAGTACATTATGGGTTTCTAAATAAAGTTAAAGGTGTCCCAAAAAAGCATTTAAAATAGTTCCTATCTTCATCATCATCAACTTCTTTCACTCAGAACAATAAATATTATTTCCTTGTCAATAATTCATTCAATATTACATAAACAAAGAATTCTCAGTTTGAAAAATTAGCACATTTACTTGTGAAATATATTCTTCTACATCAAAACACAGTATTGTAATTCTAAATTGTGTTTAATTTGCAACTTATTTCCATTAACTTCCATTAGCCAACTTTTCATTAAAATAATGATACTTACTTTGTGTAATAATTATTGATTAGTACTGATGTGCTAATTTTGGTGATTTTTTTAATATCAGCAGAGCTCAGGATGATGGTCACATTTAATATCTGACATCAATATGTGATTGATGCAGTGGACTAATTCTTCTAGCACAGAATAAAGATAATTTTTAGAAGAGCTGACCACAAAAGAACTACAAGGCAATTGATTCCATATCCTTAGTAAAAATAATTTCTTGATTTGATTTGGGATAACAGCTATTTCCTAGAAAATTCTGTAAGTAAAATCTTGGGGTAAAACTTGTGTTATGTGTTTTCCTAATTTTTAATACATTTGTTAGTCAACTGCATAATATAACTCTGGTCTCAGAATGAATGTGTAATGATCAGTTTTTCTTCATTTTCTGAAAGGTTTTAACTGCTATATTTGGCTAGATAATACATTTATTTTGAAAACTTATTTTAATTGTTTTCTGATTGCTTACTAAATAAATTTGATTTAGTGTTTTTCCTGAACCAGCTTGCTTTTGTTTTACATGCTACTGTTTTTATTTTAAAATTTTAATTGAAGTTGTTGCAGTATATTCACATTCTTTATATCTAAATGTAAACTTGTTAAGAATGCCACAGATTACATTGAGGCAACTTTGAAGTAGATTCTTACCAATTCCTACATGAAAGCGCCCATCCATAATCATTCTGAAGGTAGATGCAGAGTCTGAAATGCAGGACAAACCAGTCTGGCCTACATAAGACCAAGTATCAAAAATCAAACCCAAACAAAAAAATACAGGAGAACCTATAAAACAGCAAACATTTGTAAACTTCCAATAATTTATATAATACTTAACTGAATATTCCAAAAATAGTCTATAATATGTATTCTGACTGTTTATTTCTATTGTTCCCATATGAATATGTATTTGTTATACGTTCTTACTATTAAATTTGTAAATAAATGCCATAATGAGAATCAAATAATTGAAGACACACGGTGCACAGGGACAAGATCTTCTGTCAAAGCAGTTAGCATTTTAAATAGTACTATAATTCTTACCAAGTATATTTTCAAAATGCCACATACTATTTTCTGTTTATGTACATATGTGTGTGTGTGTGTGTGTGTGTGTGTGTGTGTGTGTGTGTGTGTGTAAATTTGGTTAACATTTGTTATATTTTATGTGTATGTGTCTCCTATCTGATTGAATGTCTGTTGTCCACAGAGACGAGCAGTTGGTGTTGAATTCCCTTGGAATGGATTTTCAGATGAGCTGTCCTGCTGTTGCTGGGAGTCTAACCTGGGTCTTCTGGAAAAGTAGTCAATGCTGTTAATTACCAAGCCCTCTCTCTAGTCAGTGGACTATCTACCTTTGATTTGATGATTTTCCTTTCTGTTTAGACTGTTTTAATTTTTGACACTTAAGTTTTATACTATAACATCATTCAAATCAAACTACAATTTGATTTCATAATTTATTTTCTTATTCTAAGCAATAAATGATAGGATATCTTATTAGTGTATAGTTTTCCTTTTGTTAAACAGGAAAAAAATACACAACTTTAAACCAAATAATTCTAAGAGCTTCCTACTTCATGTCATTGTATACACTGATCTGTATATGTGGGTCAAACACGCTGGCTGGTCTCTTTTACAACTACTCAAACATCAGATGGAGTAGTAGTAGATGTTTAAAAATTGGAAAGGGGCATGGGAGGAGATGAGGGAGGGGATGAGGGAGGGGGCTACAGCTGGGATACAAAATGAATAAACTGTAATATAAAAAATAAAAACTTTTAAAAAATTAAAAATCACTTTTAAATTGAAAGAAAAGCTACGATGCTTCCCAAAGTGTTTTTTGAAGTGACATAATTTTAAAATCCTTTATTAGATTGTTGAATTTTATTTGTATTTAGCAATATGACTATTATTTTTTTAAAGAATTCACCATCTTATATTCTGTTTCTAGAACATAATGCCATATTTTAAGAAACTATTTTAAGAGCTGTTTTATAGTACTAAATTTATTTAGGAAATCATTAAACATATATTACTTTATGGATAAGTATGTGAAGCAAGACTGACTCCTTTAATAAAAAGAAAACATGGAATTTGACATCAGAGTCAAGCCCTGACAACTATCTTAATCATCACTGAGTTCTTTCACTTAGAACAACAAATATTATTTCATCTTCATTTTTTAGAGAAAAATTAAGAAATAGTATAAAGTAATATAAAGTATAATCTATATACTTTTATGAAGTTTCCAAGTTAATGAAATGATTTCAATATTAGTTTAACGGAAGTCTCTAATAGGTCACTGTTTTGACTTCTATCTGTATTCATAGAAATAATTCTTTTCGAACACTGAGATCCTTATGTGTAGTTCATACTTAAATACAGGGACACTGATACAAAAGTGTTCCTATGACCAAGACTGAGTGCCATTTGTCACTCCTCAATTATTGCAAGTGTGACAGGAATATGTCAAAGAGACAGCGATTATGAATATTTTTAAAAAAATTTCCTTAAATATGTGTTCCTAAACATGCACTTAATATTTGTCTTTTAATGTCTTTTACATGATAAATATTCAAACAAATATTCAAAACAAATAAGTCTTGCTGTGGTCCTTGTGCAAATATTGCTAGCTGTCTATGTTTTCTGTCACTTCTGATGTTGACAAAAATCTGCAGTGTCAAAAGGCAGTCTAGGAAAAAATAATTGAAATCCTGTAAAGCTACAAAGAAGTAACCCTTTCTCCCCTCTACCACCAGAATTTCTTTATTTTGGAAGTATTTGTATTTCAGTATATAGTATACTGCTTCCTCCTTTAAGTAGCTTTACTATCCACATATTTATAAATTGCTTAGCGCTATTTTGAATTCAGTTGCAATCCCTGAAATCGGTTGTGTTTCAGTTTTAACCTCCAGTGGAGCCATTAAAGAGGCACTTAAGACCAAAGGAGGCTTTAGAATATAGACTCTAAAATGGGGAACCATTCACCTTTGAATCTGGAATGATGCCCTTTGCTCCTCAAAAGGCTTATAGGTCACCACCCTGTGACACTATTAGGAAGTAGTAGAATTGAAGGAGGGAGTGTCTGGTAGAAAAAAGTTTTTAGAGTCATGACCTTGAGAGATTGTTGAGACTAAAGTCCATCCATGAAATGAACATGTTTCTTCTACCCCAAACGTATACTGTGATGGTTTCCATCACCGCAGCTTCCGCAGGCCCAAGCAGACATGCACTAAATGACCTGACACAACATTTGTCACAGAGGTGAAAGGGAGACTCCAGGTTTGTTCGTTGCGGGGAGAGAAAATGCAATATGAGGACACAGAAAGAAGATAATGACTCACTCATCAGGGAGAAAACAGTCCCACTGGTGCTTGGATCTTGGAATGTCACTGTTTAAGCTACCAAACCTGACATTTTGTAATGTCAGACTCAGCAAACTGAAACGGTAAGCTATCTGATGAAAAGAGTTTAACCAACTCAAAATTAGTTAATGAAAGATTTTCTGAAGAAAATCAGTGTTTACTTCCTTGACCACTGCTTTGTTAGAAGTGATTATAGGTGTGAATGTTCCTGAGGAAGGCTGAAGCATCAAATACTCACTGCATCTTTGCCTTACCTTGTTTTGCAGTATGTACATATACAATATTTTATTTTACTCTGTGTTATATTTCACAAAACAAGCCTGTCAAGAATCTTTGTGATTTATATTACAAGTGATGCTGAGCATTATTTTTGGTAAAAATCAAATTGAACATAAATAGATCCTAACCTGACAAAGACTAGCTACATAATGATCCTTCTTTGCATGATTTCATTAATTGGACGCTTTGACAGGGGTGTGATGCTTAACTCTGTAAAGTACCAAACTATCACTTGGTTACTGTCTTTTTTAAAGCACACACTAAAAAGTAATCATGACTAGATTCATATAGATCCTATGTGACACTCTGATATTTTCCTGGGTAAAATCTGTTGTTACTTGAGTATTCTCATGTATGTCTTGGGATATACTAAGTAATGAATATATAAGAAAATATCATTGCTAATTAGTAATTATGTTGGTATTGTGCATCTTGAAATGGATTTCTTGAATTATTTGTCTTTGGTTAGGTTTCACATTTCACTTCTGGATATTTTTCATTTGTTTACACTAACATATGCACTGTCCAAGGAGTTGTATTTTCACAATGAAAAGTTACTAATTGTGCAAACAGTTCTTCAGCGTAATTTATGAAATGTGCTATGAAATGAGGTTATGATATTTTTAGAGAGTTATAAGCCTTCCAGTTAGTGTGAGTGGACCACAAAAAAGGTAAAATACATAAAAAAGTTTTGAGATTAGATTCATGTGACATGATCTCAAAATCATTAGTTTTATGATATCTTGCTGATAGTAAAAAATTACATTAGGCTCAAATATAAGGGTGACATATTTTTTAGTATAAAGCTGTCATCTTGCTTGCACAGTAGGCTTAAATTACTTTTGTTTACAGCAATCTTGGTTATTTAATTTGATGATGATTTATGAAAACTTTTATTTTCTTGTACTACCAATTCTGATATCTGCAATAATGTGGGAAAAAAGTCTGTATGAAGGGCTTATATTTGGAGTTGGAAATTTTTCCCTCCAACAAATACATTGATTCGTGGTGTTCCTAACTCTAGAAAGTCTCAGGGATAAAATGGCTTTTATGCTTTGTTTTATGTTGAGCTGTTAGCTAAGAAAGCAATAAGAAAAGAACTAAAACTCTTTCTCTGACAATCCTCAACTAGTCACTGAAAGGCTGAAATGGTTTATGTCTGTAAAACATTCTTGTGTTCATTGATAAGTGAAGGATTACGCAAATTAACCAATGAAAATCAAGCAGATGGTTATCTAAGTGAACTTTTCTCTATTTGATTGAATAACATCTTATTTTTTATTTTTAATTAAATTTTTATTTTTTTTACATTAATTACATTTTATTCGCTTTGTATCTCAGGCTGTAAATTGAAGATTTTTTTTAACTCCCTAAAATTCCTGAAAAGCATTTAGCTGATCCATTCCTGATAAGATTGGTAATAGACCAGGAAGACAGTGTGACATCCCTTATTCACCAAAAACTGAATGATTGACAGCTGATTGTAAACCTCATCAGTGAGCAATATCATGAATTCTTTTTTATTATTTACATTAAAATTTATGTGCGGATGCATCTGCAGGACTTAGAAAATTAGTAATGTGAATGCATTGAATTGTTTAGAAAAAGTACTGAAGCATCTCATGTACTTAAAACTCACTTTGAGCCAATAGATATGACCACAATTTTACCACTTCACTGAAGAATTTTACTGGCCTTGACACTTCCTAACTGTTTAAAACTCACTGCAAATCATAACTTATATTTTAATGAACACTACCCATATTTAGTGTAAAACAATTAATTTTTTGTCATAAAGTAACAACACTGAAAGAGCAGCTACAAACTCTGACTGAGGAGGATGTAAATTGGTCTGCTATAACACATACTGTGAATCACGCTTCTGTAAACCTGAAATTGTGGGCATGTCTCCAGTAAGTGGGTAATGTTTGCTACTGTTAGATCCCTTTCTTTGGTTTGGCTTATATTTTCTATATTCCTCAAATATCTAAGTACTAGAGGCTTAGTTCCTTAGTGCTTATATGTAATCAAGCCTTTAAGAGGTGGCACTGAGAAATGTCATTCATCCCCAATGGATACACATATGGGAGACAGTTTGAACTTGGGGGTTATTGATACATTTTTTAAAATATTAAATATAATGAGGATATGGAAAGATGATTTCCAAGTATCCATCTCAAACTTCTCTTCTTCCTTTCCTCCATTGCTGAAACTCCATCTCCAGAGGATCTGTCGCCTGCTTCTGATCCCTGTAAGCACAGGTTCAGAGGTTCAGCCCATTATCATTATCTTGGGAAACATGCATGCAGGTAGACAACTCAGTGGCTAGCTCTTTGACCGCCTCCCCCCGGATGGGGAGCAGCCTTGTCAGGCCACACAGGAGGACAATGCAGCCATTTCTTTTGAGACTCTGTTGTCTGCTTCTCAATCACTTCTCCCCGGTGGGGCTGCCTTGCATTGAGTCAGTGGTAGAGGACATACTCAGTCCTGATCAAACTTGATGTGCTGGGTGGGTTGGGGTGGGGGCTTTCCTTTTCTGATAAATAGGGGAGGGGGGATAGGGGAAAGAGAGGGCGGGTGGGACTAGGGAAAGAGGAAGGGGGGCTATGATGGGGATGTAAAGTAAATAATAATAATAATAATAATAATAATAATAATAAGACTCAAATGTTCTACCACAGGACCCAGGCCTCTACCTGCTGGCATTTATGCAATAAATGAATCAGTGCCTGTCAGAGAGCCTTGCACATTAATGCTTATCTCAGTATTAGTCACAATAGCTAAATTATGGAGTCACACAGCCAAAAAATAAAGAAAATGTATATAATGTAAACCGAATATTTTTTTTTGTCATTAAGAATGAAGTTGTGTCATTTGCAGAATAGATGCAACTGAAGATAATCATGGTAAGCAAGGTAACCGAGCCTCTGAATAACAAATATCATATTTCTCCATTTCATTTTGTTCTGACACTCTGTGTGTGTGTGTGTGTGTGTGTGTGTGTGTGTGTGTGTGTGTGTAAAATTATGTGCGTGAAAGTACATCTAACCTGAAAGTAGAAGATAAAAGTGTAACTATCTAGGGGAGCAAGGAAGACTATCAAGAGGCAGGAGGGCCAAATTGGGATGCATGAGGGTATTGGGGTATGCTCACTCTACAATTTATACTCTATAGAAAATGTCTTTATGCAACACAGTACCATGTACAGTGAAAATTAAAGAAAAACAAAGAAACGAATAATAAAAAAATAACAAAATAAAGCTTCTGTTAGCATTAAGATAATTTTTATTTATTTTCTCTGTGTCTCTGGGAAGTAATTGTGTTTACATAGGGGCTGGAAGGAGGCAGAATTGTAGATGGGAGAAAGCATATTTTTCCATTAAAATTTTAGCTTAGAAATACACAGTCGGGACACAGCTGCATCCTCAGACCTACAAAAGCCAGAGAGCCATTACAGCAGCCCTCAGATACTGCTCTAAGGATCAACCAGTTATCCCTAGCTAAACTGACAAAATTGTGGGAATCCCTGGTTCTTCAAGAGGGCTGCACCCAACAATTACACCTTAAGAGCAACTGCTGCTGCTCACTAAATTCAGAGCAAGAAACCCAGCAGCAGGGCAGCCATCACCAGGACCTCTCCTGATGAGAGGAGACCCTTCCTGAATACCACAGTTACCACACAGGTCCATACACCTGAAGTGAACTGTGACAATTCCTGAGAAGCACCACCATTCAGTTGACCATACTCAAAATGCAGGGGAGAACTCCAGAACCCCGCCAAGTGGATTCTCCCCACCCCAGGACCCTGCAGGCAACAGAAATTAACAGACAACACCTGAGACAGAGAGATGGGTAGAGGCCAGCGAAAAAGCACAACCAACAAAAGGCAAAGCAAAATGGCATCCCAGAACCCAGTTATCCAGGGGCAAGTAGCCCTGGACACCCTAACATAAGTGAAATTCAAGAAGAAATACACAGTCAATAATATGTATTTTTTTCTGAATTGGTAATTAGTATTTGATTCTCTTACTCATTCTAAGCTCCCAGGGAAAACAGACATATATTTGCTTGCATATGAGAGTCATATGATGTTCTGCAAATATCAGTCATTAATTTTAATTCCATGTGCCTCTAAGATCTATAATCTATCAGAAGAAGTAACCAGAGTGTATTGTGCTATAATGTTTAGCAGGTCCCTGAAGAACATGGGTTTTTGAGATAGTTAACGAGAGTGCCTCAGCAATGCCTTGCCTTGTGGGTTTCAATCAATATTTTATGTATTTTCTGCAGCTGTACAAAATACAGAGACATGTGCAGTTTTCCACAGTTGAACAATATCCTATCATATAAATGTGAATAGTTTTCTGAGAGGAATTTTCACAGTAAAGTGACTGAAATCTGTGAGCTGACTTCATTTTGAACAGCACGACATTCTAACACCAACCACTCTGTTCCTACGAGATTGACTTAAATTCATTTGATTATTTTTCTCTACCTGTTTTTCTATCTACAAAACTGTCAGATATTCTCATATTGGTCCAGAACATTGAAAAATATTTCAGCTAACCATTTTCCAAAAGATGAGAAGAGAAAGTACACAAGAATCAATGTTTTAGAAAGGGCACCCATATCGATTGCCCAGACTCCATCATTAATTTGGCGTATGCTATTATCAGCGGAGCTGTTTTTTATCACTCTAGGAAACAAGCTGGTTTTTGGGACAACAGAAAACAACCTGGTCATTTTTCTTAATCTCAGAGTGTTTCCTGCCTCAAACATGAACACAAAAGCAGAATGTTTGGCTTGTTCAGTCATTCTCAGAGGCTAGAAAATTGTCAATATCTTTTTAAATGGAAATAGTTTAAAATTAATATATTTATCGCAGTGTAATAATCAAATCATCAGAATTCTCTCCTAATCAAAATGTCTGATTTCTCAGTCCCCAGGAACACAGTTATCTAAGTAAAGAATTAGAGGTCCCAGTGAGAAAAATAGGAAATTCATGATCTAAAACCATCTCAGTGTTTCACTGTACCTTTCCTTGCCAAGTAAGCCTTTTCTTACATCAGCCGTTCCCAAGTTTAAAAATCAACACATGGTTGAAAAACTATATACTTCCAGGAAATTTGCTTGGGCATTGTTGTCTATTATATTTATCATTCTTTGTTTTGTTTTGTTTTGTAGAAATTGAAGTGATTCCTTTACTGTGGTTATGCTCATGTTTTTATTTTCTTATCACTGTGACCCAATACATCACTAGAAAAATGTAAATGAATAATTTAATTATTGTAATGTAAAGAAGTAAAGAAATAATTCATTTTTGTTCAGAGTTTGAGCATACAATTTACCATAGTAAGTATCACATGACAGTAGACAAAGAGGATGAGAATGGATGTGGGTCTGATCTGTAACTCCTAAGACCTACCCACCACTTACACACCCAAACCAATTCACTTCCTTTGGCTGTATTTCTCCTTCCAAAGTTCCACAGTTTCCGAAAAAGTGCCAACAATTCATCACCTACCATGATTCCTTAGAGCCATTTGTTCTCACTTTGAATCAGGAATAGCACCGAAAGTGTAAATAAGGACATTGTGCTCTTTGAATGTTTCCTTAAGGTCTCACAGGAGCATTAATGCTGTCTTCCCAACCATGGAACTCTTTGTGCTACTTAAACTCTAGTAGTTTAAGTAGTCTGCATTAGCTCATTTCTAATGTATGACTAAAGATTCCCTTCTACTATTCAACATGTTACTATGGGTAAGAACTTATATTGAGTGAATCAGCCTTCCATTCAGCTGACTCAAACTGTTTCAGAAAATTGTATACCATCTTTTAAGTGTGTATATTGAAGATCAAACATCACCTTCCACACTATACCTTCCAAAGAAAATCTGACGTCCTTTATATTAGTTCTGCAATGGTTGGAAGTCCTATCATCTCTGCCTACATGAAGATGTGTTAGTGAGTTGAACTTCATATATAGTAATTTGTGCTAAAATGTAATACCTGCTTGACCATTCCCTGGGTGGGTTTAGCAGGTTTTTTTAATCAGTTTACCATAACCACTTCCTTCAACATTTTTTCTTTGTCTAGAAACCACCTTAAATTATAAATGCAGTTTGGAGGTTCAGATCCACTGGGCCACAAAACAGGAGAAAGATTTTAACTATGTATTTCATGTAGAAGTCTTGATTAAGTTCCGTCTTGGATAACACTGTATTTAAAAATATTCAAGAAGAAATAAGGTGTCAAAGATTATGCCGGTGAAGACTTTGTTGTTCATTGTTTGTGGTACTAAGGATTGGAAGGCCTCGCACAGGGGACCCAACAGATCTTCCACTGACCTATAATCTAATCCATCAAGTTACATTTTTAAAGAAGTAATAAGTTCTGAAAATGTTACAATGTATAACATTTTAAAAGTTCACTGCATGAATTCCAGGCACTGGGAGCAGTGAATCTTTTATAGTTTGGGGACCCTTTTTAAAGAAAACATAAGATTATGAAAATAAACCTAATTCAAAATAATCATTTTCATAGAATGAAAAGGTGAACAACTACCAGTGTTAAAAAATTTTAGAAGTCGTTCAAACTAGAATATTATTAATTTTATTAATTTCTTAAATAATGTTCATTTATAACTGATACTATTTACCTTTTAGTTTTATGATTTTAGCCCAATTATATGATGAGTTTAATATAATTTTTATGTCATATAGAAAGATGATGCCATCTTTTTTAAATAAAACTTCTTAATTTATTTTAGTAAAACTGGTGGTCTAGAAAAATATCCCTTTTACCTTGTCTAGCTATCATTTATAATGTTATATAAATTTTAGGACTTGTAGCAAAGTTGTAATAGGTTTTTATTTTTCATTCACAGGCTGTATGATTTCAGGTTTCAAGTTTCTTCGTACACCCATTCATCAGTTTCTCAGTATTTTTCTGAGTTTGGTGGAATATTTATTATGTTTCCTTGTTTTGTCAATAGGTATTCTATCTTGCAGTTTCATTACTTTTGGTAGCACGCTCTGCCTGTCCAAATGTCATTCAGCCCAATAATTGAAAAAATGAGATTAAAGCTGGCTGTTTAATAATGTTAATGAATGCTAAAGACTAAACTACTTCTGATCTATTTCACAAAAAGTTGAGAAAAATGAATGCTATTTTTAATGGCAAATGTCTATGTATTAAACTCAGTTTTGTAACAGTTATGTGAAGAAATATACTACTGTAAAAATCCACTGATTTCTTAAGACAAAATTCTTTGAAAAGTTAGGAGAGTTTCTTATTCACTGTTATTTTGCTGTAAAGAAACACCATTACCAGGGCAGGCAACTCTTAGAAAAGAAAGCATTTAACTGTGGCTTGCTTACAGTTTCCAAGGTTTAATCTATTAATTACATACATAGTCAGGATCAGAGAATACGCAGATAGACATACTGCAAAAGAAGTAGCTCAAAGTTCTACAGCCCAGATCCAAGGGCAGCAAGAAGACAGACTGGCTTGGCATGGGATTTTGAACCTTAAGACTGCCCCTAGTGACACACTTCCTTCAGAAAGGGTACACCTCCTAATCCCTGTAATCCTTAAAAACAGTGCCACGCCTGTGTGAATAAACATTCACATCCATGAGGCTATGGGTGTTATTCTTACCCAAGCCACCACAGTAAGTAAATGTACCTTGGGGACTATAAAGGTAAGAACTAGACTCCACGTGCAAATAGCTGCATCATTGTTGCCTTGAATAATACTTTCAACACTACGGGACATCAGCCTTTCTCTTACAATTTATACTTTTTCAGTGTTTTAGAGATTATTTTAAAGATACCTTAGAAAAAGAAAGTAAACCATATTTATCATATTTACTTAAGAAGATCTACAATTAACATATTTAAATTTTGCTTATTAATTTTGATAAAATAAAAAGGAAAAAAGGGCACTACTTTCAAAGCACTGATTGAATACTGGGTCAGAAAACCACCCACTCTGGATGGATTGCTTTCCTCCTGTATTTTTAAGCTGTTTTAAGAGGAAGGGAGTCCACTAAATGCAGCAGGGAGGGCAATGAGGACAAAAGGAACTTCAACTCTTCCTGGGAAGTAAAAGAAATGTGACTATAAACAAAACCAATTTGACTTGCACTTTTTATTTAGTAGGTTTTTGCTTTCATTCCCAAGCATTTATGACCCTCCTGGAATGCAGTTCACAGAGAGTAGCCACGAAACTGAGTCAAGTCCAGAATGTGGCCTAAAACCAGACTGTGTTGTCACCTACTTGGGGTTGGGGAACCCTAATTTTTTTAGGATGGAAGTTGACTTGAACAATATCTTAAAAAATTTAGCATCATTCTGAGATTTAAAAAGTTGTGGTAAGATTCTTAGTACCCTTTTCCTGGAGGCCCTCTAGGCCACCTGGGGAAGACAGATGTCAAGCCTCTGGGAAAACACAGATGCAATGAAATACCCTCTGCTTCCTGAGCCCTCCCTTTACTTGAACTCACCACTATGTACATTCCCGGAGGCCTATGGCTCATAGGCACTAAAGGGCAAACACAGCAGCAGTGAAATACACCTGGCCCACTGCACCCTCCATCTAATGGATGGATCTTTGGTTGGGCCAGGCATTGGCTAAGAATTTCCTCAATCTCTGCTCTATCTGCTCTACTTTATCCCAGAATATCTTTTATTTTAATTTTTGTTTTATTTTTTATATTAATCACAGGTTGTTTACTTTGTATCCCAGGAGCAGCCCCCTCTCTTAGTCCCTCCCAATCCCATCCTCCCTCCCTTATCTCCTCCCTGCCCCTTTCCAAGTCCACTGCTAGGGGAAGCCCTCCCCCCACTTCCATCTGACCCTAGCTTATCTGATATTTCCAGGACTGGCTGCAATGTCCTCCTCTGTGGCCTAGTAAGGCTGCTCCTCCCTTGGGGGGTAGGGAGGGAGTAAAGGAGCCAGTCGTTGAATTCATGTCAGAAATAGTTCTTCTTTCCCTTATTAGGGTACCCACTTGTTTACTGAGCTACCATGGGCTGCATCCAAGCAGGGGTTCTAGGTTATATCCATACATGGTCCTTAGCTGGAGAAACAGTCTCATAGAGGGCTAGAGGGCCCCTGTGTCCTGATATAATTTGTCCTTGTGGAGCTCCTGTCTTCTCTAGGTCATACTAACTCCCCCTTCTTTCATATGATTCTCTGCACTCTGCCCAAGGTTTGTTATGAGTCTCCGTATCTGCCTTGATACACTGTTAGGTAGAGTCTTTCAGAGGTCCTCTGTGGTAGGCTTCTGACCTATTACTTGTTTTCTCCTACTTCCCCTGTCCATCCCATTTGTCTTTTTAAGTGAGGATTGATCATCTTACTCCAGGTCCTCTTTCTTGTTTATCTTCTTTAAGTACACATATTTTAGTATGTTTATCCTATCTTATTATAAATCTATACAAGTGAGTTTATAACATGTGTGTGAATATCTTGTAGGCAGAGTAAATTTTGGCCAAAGTTTTTGTTGATGTGTTGGTTGATACCCTTTCACTGCTGGGAGCCTAGTCTAGTTAGAGAGTCTTCAGTCTCTGTGGCCACTGCAGTAAGGAGTGTCTACTTGAGCCTCCCTTGACCGAGGTCTCCAACCTGTCACAGAGATACTCCTAACCTCACTTTCTCTTTTTCTCTGCAGGCCTTCTGTCCTCTTGCCCTTCCTCTCCCCAAGTCTGTCTCCACCCTTTTAACTCTGCACAACCCCTGCTACCTCCTTCCCTTTCTTCAACCACTACCTCGGTCTGTTCTATCTCTCCTTCTAAGTGAGACTTATGCAAGCTACTTTGGATCCTTTATGTTACTTATTTGGAGCTGTGCTTTGTGATATGCTTATCCTGTAAAATCCACTTAAAATTGAATACATACCATGTGTGTCTTTCTGGGTCTGAGTAACCTCACTCATGGTGGTCTTTTCTAGTTCTGTCCACTTTCCTGCAAATTTCATGCTTATTTTGTTTTGTTTTTAATAGTTGAGTGGTAGTCCAGTGTGTAAATGTGCCACAGTTTCTTTATCCAATCTACAATTGACGGCATGTTCTGACAAGAAAATGGAGAAAGCAAAGGATTTCCCACCACACAACAAGGACATTTGCTCAACTATGTTCATTGCAGCTTTATTTGTAATAGCCTGAAACTTGAAACAACCTAGATGTCCCTCAGCTGAAGAATGAATAAGGAAAGTGTGGTGAATTACACATTGGTATACTACTCAGCTATTAAAAACAAGGAAATCATGAAATTTCCAAGCAAATGGATGGAACTAGAGAAAAATCATCCTGAGTGAAGTAACCCAGAAAAGTGATATGTATTCTCTTCTAAGTGGATATTAGCCATGTAATACAGGATAACTGATAACTGTACCATAACTCACAGATCCAAGGAAGTTAAGTAACAAGGAAGGCCCAAGGGAGGGCTCTTGAATCTCAGTGAAAAGGAGAAGAAGAATGGAAAAAGGAAGTGCTTGAAGAGAGAGGACAGGATATTAGAGCAAGTGCTGAGGGAAATGAGGGTGGGAGGACAGATGGCTTGTACAGAGAAGAGAAACCACAAGAGGTGGCATCTGTGAGTCAAGCTGGAGGCCTACCACAGGGTAGGCTCCTGGGAGGATATAGGGGTGGCTCTGGCTGAGTCCCCCTAGTGTCTGGGAACATGGGGACTGAAGAGGCCACCCTCTAACCAGACAGGACTCCTAGTGGTGGGCTTTAACCCACCCACTAAAAACTTCAACACAAATTTGCCCTGCCTTAAGATGTGAAGGAATAGGGTAGAGTTTGAGGGAAGGTCCAACCAATCCCTGGGCGCACCATGAGAGAGGCTCAGCCCCTGATGCTATTGACAACACTCTGATATGCTTGCAAGTGGGAGCCTAGCATGGCTGTCCTCTGAAAGACTCCACCCACCTATGAATAAAAACAGATGCTGAGGCTCACAGCCAAACACTACATGAGCACAGGGACTCTTGTGGAAGAGTTGGGGGAAGGACCACAGGCAGAGAACAGTAGCTCTATAAGACCAATAGGGCCAACTAACCTGGGTCCAGGAAGGGCAGGAAGGGGCTTGCAGACACTGAAACAGCAACCAAGGACCATGTATAGACTCTTCTTAGGGCACCTACATATATATATACTGGATGAACAGCTTGGTCTTCATGTGGGTTTCCTAGTAAGGGAAGCTTAGGCTGTCTCTGACAAGGATTCTGTTGCATGCTTTTGATCACTTCCCCCTGGTGGGACTGCCTTGCCAGGACACAGGGGAAGAGGATTCTTTCAGTCCTGATGTAGCTTCATGTGCTGGGAGTGGTAGCTGGAAGGTTCCTCTTTTCTGAGGGGTAGGAGAGGGAGGATATGGGAAAGAGGGAGGAAGGGTAAGATCTGGAAGAGAAAAGGGAGGGGGCTATGATTGGGATGTTAAGTAAATAAGTAATTAATTAAGAAAAAGAAAAAAAGTTGTGGTAAGTGATTTTAAAATTACTATCAGGAATCATAATCATTTTGTCTTATAAATAGGAGGAATATTTTATATATTACATCTTAGTCAGATTTCGATATCACAGTTAAGGCAGCTTTATAAAATAAACTTGATTAATCTCCAAGCTATTAATCTTATAGCTATTAATCTTTATAGGTATAGAATACTTTATTTTAAAAAATTATGTATAAATATAATATAAAAGAGTTTACTTTCTGTAAATGATTGCTTTTGTAAGTATTTCCATTTCATTTTGGATTTGGCTAACAATATGCTTCAGTTATACCTTTTATTTGGGATGAGGTTTTTGATATCTTTAGATGGACAATAGAAGTGTTCAAATCAAACATCTACCAAAGAAGATCAAAGCCACATGAAGAGAAGAAAAAGAATAAGGGCTAACAGGTATCTATGCATGCATTTGTAACAAAAACAAGAATTAGTAATCATTTGGTTATTATTTTAGCCTCTGCAGATAAAAGACTTAATATTCTCCTCACAGCTGGTTTGCTTATCACAGCGGGACAATTCTTCAAGTATCTGAGGCCACTAACAATATTAAGTGATGATTTAAAGATATCTCGGTGAATCTGATCATTGAGATACTTAAGAATAAGTAGTACCGTCTTGCCAAAGTGTGGCTGTGTATAAGGTAAACAAGAAGGGAAGCAAACAGTAAAGAGTTGTTGGAGTACAGTGAGATGGTTGGGGGCCGCCTCTCCTAGGAAGTTTCCCATAATATTTAGAGCTTTCTGGAGAGCCTCCTCAGGTGGTGTGAGTGTGAGTGTGAGTGTGTGTGTGTGTGTGTGTGTGTGTGTGTGTGTGTGTGTGTGTGTGTGTATTTATACTCACATTTAGCCAAGCAGGGCCCAACTGGCACCTCATAAATCTGAGCACTCCAGGCTGCAATAAGAAAACGTGATGAGAGCTGGACAGAGAAGGAAGAGAAGAAAGCTCCCTAGAGACTGGGACAGGAGGAGGGAAGGAACCACAGGGGGGGATACAAAGTGAATAAAGTGTAATGAATAAATAATTAAAAAAAAAGATTCACTGGAGTCTCCATGCATACAAGGCTTCTGACTTCCGCAGGAATCACACTCCAGCAGTCTCTAGGATTGCTGCCAAAACTTTGAGCATGGTGCTTCATTCCTACCAAAACCAAAGCCAAGACCCACAGTGGGAGTTTGTTTACACAGCAGCTACTTGCAACTTTCAGGACCACTGTAAAGGAGAACTGCCACCTGTACTATTGCTACCTGTTTGCTGCACACTTGCTCAGTGGGGGGACTGCTCTCGAGAACTTCTCTTAGCAGTGACAGTTCTCGGAGCTGTAAAGGCTCTCAGCTGGCATCCCACTGCTACTGTTAAACATGCTTCTTCTTCTTCTTTTTTTTTTTTTCAAATCCCGGTTGGCAATCTATCTGATGTTATATAAACCATTTCATTTCTTTTTAGCTCTGTTAGGAAAAAAAAAATACTGCTTATTTGCATATTACTCATCATCATCTTACTCCATTCTTTAAGAAAGGTAGGACAAGAGCCAGGTTGGAGACAGGAGATAATCTAACAAATCATTTCGGTAGTAATAAAAATAAAACGGTAGCTAACAAAACAAAATGAAGCTACTTGATCTAGTTAGATGTTAGAAACACATCATGTCAGTTGTAGGGTGTGAAAACAAATGAGTATGTTTTATTGACTGATTGATTTTCTCAACCCAGTTCACATTGAAATATTGATGTGCTTCATTGGAAGGTGTTCTCCATGAAGCTCTAAAGGAGACCATAAGCACAGGATCATCTTCTAATAGAATTTACTGTTTTATAATAAGAAGGTGCCTTCTTTTATTTCCCTTTGTGGTGACAAAATAGTCCAGCCCCCCCTCCTCCCCACCAAAAAGTGGGTAGAAAAGGATTATGTTTAGCTCACAGTTCCAGGTTACTGTCCATTGTGTCAGAGCAAGCATGTCCCGTGGGTCATTTAAGGAGAGCAGAGTTACCAATGTAAAAACAGCAGAAGCATGAGAGATCTAAGTAAACGTTAAAGGTGTGAATAATTGGCAGTGGATTGGAGACTGTATTTTCAACAAAGTATGTTTCACTGCTAAAAGTAGAGAAGTTGCCAAATAAAATATTAGGCATTAAAATGCGAGTCATTAACCAGTGAGAATACTTAGCATTTACGCATAGAAAAAATGCAAAAACTATGGACTAAAAATATTTCCATAATCATAGAGGCTATTTGACTTTTCTAATTTTTAAATTGAAAAATGGACATGGAATATCATTGAACTCCCTTTTCTCTCAAAATAATTACACATTTTCAATAGGAAGACTTTAAAATGTTGTTATAAGAGATAATAGCTCTTATACATCCCTACCATTATAGTGTGTAAAAGAACACAAAGGGAAAATGAGGAAAGCTTATACACTTTTAGATAAAGTAGACTGTGATTGTAAATAGATTTCAAGAACATAAATCTCAGTATTGCTGCAGGGCATTCAACTGACCCCTTCAACCTGAAAGATGAGCTTAATTAAAGAGAAAGAAAACGTGAGCTCATGTCAACTTATCTGAAGTAGTTTTAGAATTTGAATTTCTATATTTAGAAGGTAAATCCTGAAATCAGAAAAATTCATAAAATCATGTATATGAAAGAGAAATAAATTTTACATATAAGAAATTTGAGGGACATAGCTAATATAATAACAATTATTAAATCTAAAATTTTACAGGAAAAATAGATACATAGAAACACTGAAAATATCAAATAAGTCATATAAAAATTACATTAATACATTTAATAAAAATATAAATCTCAAAGAAGTGACAAAGGCAGTATTTAACATGTTTGAGAAAAATATTCAATAAATTACAAATAAAATTATCATCATAGTAATGAAGATTAGTAAAGATGTAGAAGAAGCAATGCTCAGACTGTGAGTTTAGTATTATAAAAACAAAAATCAAAACATACAACTGAGGACTTTGAACTACCTTCGAACAAGATCTTGTTCTGAGTCATCAGCTTGATTACCAAGGTCGTAAATGCATCTCATCTCAAAAGTCCTGGAAATCATGGTGTAGAAAGTGGCAGTTGGAGAAACTTTTTATTAAATAGACAAGACAAAGGAGACTACAGGATAAAGGCAGAATGAAGCAAATCTGGGAGGAGATGAATGAGGAGCTTGGAAGGCAGCAAATAAATGGCCATTGATCAGTCAGGCACTTTTCGTTATGACATACAGAGATGAAGTTATTAATTTGATTATAAATTAATCAAAATCATATAAATAGGAAAAATGAAAGAACAGAATTTCGGTGTTGTGTATAAAATTCTTTGGGACTAAAACTTAGCTTGCCCAAGGATAACGAATCACAAGGAAAAACAGAACATATTCTAATACTGAATAAATAGACATAGAGGAAAAGCCACACGGCATAAGTCTACGAGAAAGTAATAAGCAATATCCACGTGTAAACCAATTTGGCACTGAAGCAAAAATAAAAAAAATAGGTATTACAAATTTTATAAATTAGTTTTGACTGTAAGAAGTCCATAGAAATGTATGTGTAGGAGAGGTTTGTATGAAGTGTTTTCTGTGAAATTTCTGTGAACAGAGCTGTTGTTTGTCACAATCTAGCTACATGTGACTCTGCTTCTTAGTTCAGAATAGATATAGATAGAAGCCAAAGCTGGAAGAGTGATCTTTTATAGACCACAACACTACACTATACCTGGATGTACAAACTGAAGGACAGATGAAGACAACTGAACACAACCTTCTGAATCACCAGGATGTGGTTTCAAATTACCTTTAAAATTTTATGTTAGCATGGCCTTCAGGCTATGTTCTTATTCTTTTGTCCTGCTATAAAATAGAGGTAATGATGTTTATCATTGACTGGTTTATTAGATATAGTCAGTGTGAGGATGTCACATAACTTGGCACTAAGTGCATAATAAATAGAACAGGTGTGGTCACCATAATCACCTCAATAGTTATTAAAGATGAAATGTTTAAAAGTGGAATATAGCCAAACTCATACAGCTGACCCATGCTTTTACAGGGTTGAAGAGGAGATCATACACAAAGGACTTGCTACCTGTCACTGAAGGCAGAAGGTCAGATTTATTGGCCGGATTAGAGAAATCACTTCTAATCTGAAGATGTTAGCTTTACAGTGTGACTTGCCTGCCTTCAAACCTTGCTCTGAAATATAAATGACTGTATCTTGGTAGAAGGCAAGAGGATGCAGTGCTTCTATTTCCTGTGCCTCTCTCTCCAGGCTGCAGACCTTGAAGTAGCTAAATCAAAAGCCAGAAGAAACTGAAAAATTACCAAATGACACAAAGTTTATTGGAAATTCAAGATATTAAGTTTTCCATTAGGTACAGAAATTTGGAGATGCATGATCTAAATTAATTTTGTATCCTTGAATTTTATGCATTATGAAAATGAAAACCATCATATCTGTTATATAAATTACCATATATTAAAACCAAGTAGGGAATATGCTGCAATAAGCATAAGAAGACAGAACAGAAAATTGTGTTGCCTTGAGGAAAAAACAGAAGCCTTCAAGGTGTGCAGAGGTAGAAACTTCTTGGAATATTAACAGGAAAAGTTGAAAGAGATCAAAGAAAGATGACCTAGAACAAAGTTCAAAGCACTCTTTGGGTCCTGGACACAAAGACCTAAAAGTTCTAGACTATTCCTTACAGAGTATAGAACTGCAATGTTAGTCACAGCGTTGGTGATAGTAATGTGAATATTTAAAAAACATATTTATAGAGTAGAGTAATAAAAAGTTCCATATAGAGCTGAGGATGTTACCTGATCATACGATTGGGAAAGGAGCTGTGTCAACCAAAATTGGCCTCAAGCATAACCTAATTAATGAGCTACAGTGTCAAATCCAGCCTCACTGGGGCTTGCCTTCTTGGTTGACTGAATTGATCAATTTTACTTCTCAGTGCACAAGCTTTATCTACCTCAAGAACTGATTGTATAAGTCTTTCCTCTAAGGATGATTCCACAGTGTTTCTCTATGACCCTGTGCTGGAAGGTTTAATTCCAGCAGGCTAGGAATTGGTAGACGCTTCCTTTCTTTTCCTTCCTTCCTTCCTTCCTTCCTTCCTTCCTTCCTTCCTTCCTTCCTTCCTTCCCTCCTTTCTCTTGTTCCTCTTTTTCTTTCTTTTAACATAGTAGTTTTATTGACTATTTTAAAAATTCACATAATGCACCTCGATCACATTCACTTCCCACTCAACCCAGGTCCACTGACTTAAAGAAGAAAGAAACAAAAAAGGAAGAAAAATACCAAGTCAGACTTGGTTGCCCATATACTTATTGGAGCATAGTAAAACTCCTAGTGGACAGCTCCTTAAAGAAAACTGAATTCTTCCCCAACCCTACTCCCTCCAAAAGCCATCAATTGTAAAGAGCTACACTTCAGCATCCCTATTAAAATTTTTAAGAGGTGTTGTCAATGGCTTCTTGTCTAGACTGTTTCTTTCTGGGGGGGTGGGTGAATGAAGGTTCTCACTAAAGAATCCTGTGTTTATTCTCTGAGTCTGCAGAACAAGTTTCCTTGCTCTTTATAGTCAGCAGCAGCCTCACGCCATGGGCTTGCTTCTCCACAGTTTTCACACAGACATCAGCATGCTTTCAAGCAGCAACTTAGAGCACAGAATTGACCTTCGGCCGTAATAGCTGCCATGGACATTCACATGGTCCCTTGCTGAAGCTGGACCATAGAGAACAACATGGTCCTCAGTGGCAGCATGGACCATGGCCACCAGCCTGGCCTCAGGAGGAGGAAAGGCCATGAACTTCTCCCTGGCCTTTGGAGGTAGCATGAACCAACGACATCAACATTACCTGCATCAGACCATGGGTATCAACATGGCCTCAACACAGACGACCAGCATCAACCTTCCCCCTGGAAGCAATGCGGATTATGGTGGTACAAGGTTTTTATTTTTTTAAGATAGTTGCAAAGCATAGACCCTCAATGAAGACCTGTAGTGTGATATTACAATGTTGCCTGTAATGATGTAGCCGATTGGTTTAAATGTAGTTTCTTTTTAAAAAATTTTTTTTATTAGTTACACTTTATTCATTTTGTATCCCCCCATAAGCCCCTCCCTCCTCCCTTCCCGATCCCACCCTCCCTCCCCTTTCTGCGTGCATGCCCCTCCCCAAGTCCACTGATAGGGGAGGTTCTCCTCTCCTTCTTTCTGATCTTAGTCTATCAGTTCTCAGTTTCCATGAGCTGCCCAGCACTGCTCATGATAACCATGCAATAGGTGACGTTCCTACTCTCAGTGAAGGCCACTGTCTTTAGCGCCCTTGTAAGATGTTATGGCTAACTGGCTAACTTGGATTGTTAATTGTGATTGGATAATAGAAACAAGTAAGAAGCCACTGAACATACCTATGAGAGATTTTCTTGAGCACATTATTTGGAATGGGAAACCCACTCTAAACATGGAGGTATATTCTGCTAGCAGACAAATAAAAGGGGTCTGAAGAGAAGGCTTGGCATTTTGGCTCATTGCTTCTGCTTCTCACTGGTCATTTTATTTACCTTTTTGCTACCTTCACTGCTCTTTCTATTGCAGCTGCTATATCCCTTCCCTGATACCAGAACTCAATGTCTTTGGGATTTCAACATGGATGAACATCAGTGGATCCATAGGAATTCTCAACTCTTCAGTGCAAAGTTAGGGCTGCTGAGGCAACCAGTCTCTTGAGCTGAGCAGGCATGAGTACTCTTCTCAATGTAAAGACAGCCATTGTTAGATTTAACCATGCATCATCATAAAAGCTAATGCAATAAATAATATATATGTATAATTCATGTATACCAAAATATGAACAAATGAGGTAATTATATATTAATTCTACTGGTTATGCAGCTCTAAAAGAACCTGATAACACACATTGCAAGAAGTTATTTTCATTAGCATCATGAGATAAAAATGATTTTCACATAATTTTGAGCTGCCCAGATTTGATAGAGAACATTTCATCCAGGCCTGCAATTTGAGCTGACACTAGTTACTCTGCATTCCCTGTTGTAAGGCATCCTTAGAAGTTATTTATAAGCCTCTTTAATGCTGTAACTATATTGTATCTTTTATTTTCAAGGAGTCTTTCATCTGTAATCTTCATCTTTTAGTTCCTGTGAGTCCTTTTGGATGATGGAGCCCTGCCTAATTATTATGTGTTATTTCAGGCTCTTGTAATATTTACCATGCAGCATCATAAATACTTTTATGTACTCTTTTATAACCTGAAATTTTGAGAGCAAAACTTTATCGTATATTTGAGAAATAGCTAGTGGAGACTCTGGAAGGCAGTTTGGGAACTTGTGTATTATTGGTAATGTCAATATTGTTATATTTTATAAACCTTTAAAGCAAACTAATTTTATACTGAACTTTCATGCAAACCTCCCAGAAAATGTGTTTTGAATCTAACAGGAAGTTCTCCTTGCTTCCTCATCAAATGTTTTGTAACTACATACAGAACAACACAAACCCACAAAGAGAAGCATCCGATTTTAGTTCATGTTAGTTGTCTGTCAGTTTCCAAAGAATATGTTGTACTTGGTTCCTAAAGTTTGATTCTTCTGTTTGATACTCAGGGACTGAAACTGAAAAATAAATCTTAGAGATAAGCTTCCTTAGCTTTGCCATAAATCCATTCCTTCTTGCTAAATCACTCATTCCCTGAGCAATGTCAAATTGTCATGAGATATGAGTACCCACTAGGTGGGCAGCATTCTTCTTCCTGGAAAGCCTGAGTCTCTTCTTTCTAACTTGTTAATATTACAAGTGCTTGAATTCAAGACTTGGCTCTGGGAATTCATATGTAAAAAGATCACAAAAGAATGTGTTGTTCTATACTTCCTTCTCTAACAGTAAGCACTCTTTGGCTAAGAAGGGGAAAAGCTGTGTACCTGCTTAAAATGGAGCAGAAATGTGAAGTTCAGAGTGGATGTGCCTTCCAAACTTCATGTTGAGAACTAGTTAGCAATGTAGTAGTCTTAAAAGGTGGGGCTGAGTGGAAGGTGTTTATGCCATGCAGTTTCCACATTATAAAATTAATTTATGTCATGTTCTGTTTTGTCATGTTCTCTGCTCTGTCATAATACAACATTAACAAGAACAAATCACTAAATGTGACCTTTCAGTATCAGATGTACCTGCCTTTGCAGCCAAAAGAAAAATATTAAATGAATTGTTCAGTCTGTCTTGTATATTATAACAACAGAAAACAGACTAAGGCAGAAAGGAGACAGTTATATGCAAAAACAGAATGACTAATATTTAAATAAACCATTATCAACATAAAATTTTAATGTGTCAAAATGGTGCTTCAGAAGTTAATAAAACAGAAAGTAATACAGAAATAAAAATAATTTTAATTCATCTTCAGTAACTTGTATCATTTCAAAAGGAAACACTATTCCCATTATTTAATATTTTTCATTCCCTTCCCACCAACAGGAAACAACACATAATTTTTCTATCTCCCTCAGATTTCTCTGCATGGAAATTTAATAAAAATGGATGATAGTCTTTATTACATGCTTCTTTCATTTAGCAAAAATGTTCATTTGTATTTTGGAATCCTTTGCCATTTCATTCTTTCTTAAGGCTGAGTAATATTCCTTCACATGAGCATCCTGCCTTTTTTGAAATTTTTATTTAATAACAATTGCAATTTATTTGTTTTGCACTTTTTACAATTGTGACAACTACTGCTGTAAACATCTGTGTACACTTTTTATAACTATGTTTTCCTCATTCATGAATCTACACGTAGGAGGGAAACCGTTAGTTTATGTGATAACTCCATGTTTAATTCTCTTAAAAACTGCTCAGGGGTTTTGAAAAGGGCCATGTGCTCTTACCCTCTTTGTCAGTATATGAGAGTTTTACACACCTGCACCAACTTCTTTTTTCAACTTCTCTTGCGACACTGAAGTTTCCAGGAAGTGTCATCTCAGGATGGTTTGCATTTTATTTCCTTGGCTAATTATGTGTAGCTTTTTGTATCCATTGGCTATTTGCTGATACTCTTCAGAGACACACTCTTTAAAATACTCTACTCACCTGCAAGTGGAGTCATTTATATTGTTGCCTTGAGTAATAGGTTTTCTTTATTGGGAAATTATATATCTCAATTTAAAAGTAATCCTGGCTACTTTTTCACCCAGTTTAATCTGGAAAGAACAGTTGCTCAATCAGGTTATTCTTCTCCAAGTTCTCAATTATTTTGTATTCTGCTTTTGAAAAAATCACCAGCACTTAGGAATCAGACAATGAGTTTATTGGAATTTAACAGGAAGAAGCAGGGGTAGGGATTGGGGATAATGCTCTAAGGAGTAAGGAGGGTAGATGGAGAATTCAAGAGAGCCAGATTTCTGCAGATGCTGGAGGAAGTGACTGGTAGGCTGCGGCTATCAATGGTAGCCCTGCTTTTTCCCTTGGTTGGCTGCTCTGAAGACAGATAATCATTTTTACTCCTCAGAGTCCTGCGTGACATTCCTTTGTGAGTGTAGTTTATTACAGTAGTAGTTAAGGAGACCACAAGAATTCCTTCAGTCAATTTTTCTCTTCTTGTGTAAAATCATGTCATCACTTTACTCAGAATCAAAGAAATACCACAAGTTTTCCAATTAGTGATTTTTTTTTATTTTCTCCTGATAGTGTCCAAAATAAATTAAGCCCATGAGTCTATCTGAAGCTCACATCAAACTCCTTACACTGCAGTATTTAAAATAACTTCAAATATGTCCCTGGGGTTGTTCCTTGGTTGAATTAACAACTCGCTTCTTATCACACAGTCTTTCAAGGAGCTACAAAGTCTACCCTCTAACACACTTACTTCAAGGACTGCTTCTAAAAGGTAGTGTCTATAAAAATATACTAAAAGATTATTGCTAAAAGCCAGTTCATCCCCTACAGTCCCAGAACTTCCAGTTTCATAGGTAAGACCCAGAACTCTGTATTTCAATGAGGTTGAAGGAGTTCTGAAACAAGAAAGAGATCTGCAGTTCTTTCATGTGGGAAACCAGCCTTGGGATAGGAGCTTATCCTTTATAGAATTAGAGTACTCTGCTTTTCCTTGATTTCCCTATAAGTTTCCCTCATTTTCCTATTAAAAAAATAAGAAGCTAGCCATTAAAACATCATCAAATACTATTATATGCTCCTCATCCTCCTTATTTTCCTATTTGCATGTTTAATTTTTTTATTTAGAAGTAATTTTATACAATGTTTTATCATATTGTTTCCCTTTCCCTAGCTTCTTCTTGATCTCCTGAAACTTTCCTATTCATCCAGTTACATGTTTTTTTTCTCAGTAAATGAATGAATGAATTAATAAAATCATTAAAATCAAACCAAACAAAAATACAATAAGAAATACTAAAACAATACACAAAACAAAAGAAATGTTTTTACCATATCCTATCATCTTTGATATATTCAGCTCATTAATTAAATTCTGGAAATAAATTTGTATTGACTTCATGATGTCATTTGCAGTGTCTTCTTCCTTCTTCTTCTTCTTCTTCTTCTTCTTCTTCTTCTTCTTCTTCTTCTTCTTCTTCTTCTTCTTCTTCTTCTTCTTCTTCTTCTCTTTTTCCTTCTGACCAAACCACTTGGCATTCACTCGCATGTGCACTCTAGTTTTTGTGCCTTTGTGCTTTGTCTAATTTTTGTTTGTTTGTTTTTTACTTTCTGGGAAACGGCTTATGTAATTTTGGCTCTTGGTACTGTGGTTATACTCCTCACCTTTCACCAGCTCCTTGCTTCATAATTATTAACTGGTAAATCTCTGATGTAAATTTTGGTCAATATCCACATATTTGTTTCAAATGTAAACATTAGTTACTGCCTATTAAAAGTCACAGAGTTGAGGATTTACTTCCCTAAAAATATTTTCTATTCTCTTTACCTCCTTTTTTTTTCTCCTCCCCACTCCTCCTCTTTTTATACAACAAAATTAAATAGCCCTTGGACATTGCTAGCAATGGATGGCTGAGTAAAAGCAGTCTTATAACCACGTGGAAGTGGAATTTCCAAAGAACTCAAATAAGCTAGATTCTTAACCAGAACATCTTGATATCAGCCGGTGAGACCCCAAGCAGAGTCCAGTCACATCTGGCTACATATACATAACCTGTAGGCATCAACAATGCTACACTGAGATTTAATTTTAGCGAATATAAATGAAAATACTTCCTTACTTTTCTATGAGTACCCACGGAAGGTACTCATATTGTAAAGTCTAAATCCCCAGGGAACCTGGGATTAAGCCTTAGATTGTCAAACCAGTTCCTCAGAGGGATGATAACAGGAATAAATAAATAAATAAATAAATAAATAAATAAATAAATAAATAAATGAACGGTGGAGGAAATGAGGAAGGGAGGATAGGATTGGGGGGGTCAAGGAAGGGGGATACAGCTGGGTTACAAACTGAATGAAATGTAATTAATAAAAAAATAATTTAAAAAAGGTGACAACTGTTTTGAAGAAAATACTGATAATGAGTACATAGTCTCCTGAGACTTGTGTGCCTCTGTGAATGTCTTGATTATCTGTTCTTTCTGTGCAATTCTCCACTCCACTCAATCATGCTTTACTAAATTGCCTTTCTTTTATTGCCTTGCTGCCTTAGGGAATATTCATGGTCACAACGCTTCATCGTGTCTCAAACTAGAAAATTCATATACTAATCTTTGGTGCTGATTGAGAATATTGAGATGTCTTTGAGGACAATGAACTTTCAGGGCATGAGGATGCTGGACACTTAAAAGCCATCAAAGCTGTCTCAGTTCAGTGGCTTTGGGCCTCCCCACCCCACAGTTGCTCTCTCATCTCGTAAAAAACAAAACAAAACAAAACAGATATGAGAATAACTAATTCAAGTAAATATACATATTCATTTTTACTATAATATTTTCATTTTCTAATAGAAAACATAAAAGAAGCACATACATAGTTCCGTGCCTTTGAACCCCACATCAGAACCTTGTTAAATATTTCTGTACTCACCACATTTCTGTAAGGAGATGCCCTAATTTCATATTGAAGTTTATTTAAAATGGTATCAAGAAACATCTCCTTATGGAGTGAGAGAATGTGTGGTAACACCAGTTTAATTGAGAACCAACAAACACCTTGTTCTCAGACTCCTGGTCATCCCTGTCTTTAAGGCTTTTTGTAATTGGTATTTGCTGCAGGAAATCGACGGATTCTGGAAGACTCGGCGGCTCTCGGCTGTGTTGTAGCCACTCCGCTCAATATAATGATTCACACAGTTGATGTTTGCAACACTTAGTTCTGTTTCCAGCTTTGTCCTGGGTTCTCTTCTGCTCTGTACTCCTGGGAAACGACTGAGTCCTCCCCAAGAACAGTATGTGTTCTTAACCATTGAGCCATCTCTCCAGACTCCCACTGAATGGTTAATGACCTAACAGCCTCAGTTAGGCTGAGAAACTCCAGATGAAAACTATTAGGATCCAGGAATAGACTGATAAAAGGATGGGCTTAACAACCTTCTCTGACAAATCTTACAGATCTGAGACTTCAGCTGGGCAGGCTGACCAGTAGATAGAATTTACTATCCCCATGAATTTGAGAAAAATCAAGGAAGGGTACATGGGAAGGTGTGGAAGGAGGAATGGGTAGGAGAAAATGAGGTAATTATAATCTCAAAAAATAAAAGAAATGTTTTTTTTAAGTCTAACTTTTAGAAAAGCCAAATAATATATGTCAGTAAGTTGCTAGCTTTTTGTCTATTTTTTTTAACATATGACTGTATGCATAGTGTATGTAATGTCAAAACCTACACATGTACTTGTGTCTTGCTTTCTATTTAAATCTTGACTCCAAGTCAGGAAAGGATGATCCTAACATAACTTGATGGGGTGGGGACTACCTTGAATAAACCTTTGCCCCCCTTTGTCTCACTCTTAATATGACTTTTTAAATTGAGAGTTTCCTCATTAGTACCACTGTGAAATTATCTGACCTCATTCCTAAGTGAAAGCTGGGGACTAGAAAGTTACACATGATAATTATTCGAGGGTAAACAGCTAAGCCAATCACTACAAAATAACCAAACCCGTTTAAGTTTAGTTGTGGAAAATTACCATTCATCAAATGACCCCAAAACAACACTTAAATTTTGAAATGAAAGAGGTTCACAAAAGGCAGACCTTCACCCTTTTGTACCCATCAAGCATGAGGACTAAATATAACAAGGAGCATAATTTATATGCTGAGCAGTGCCTGTGTGACCTAGTTTAATTTCTAGTCTACCTCAATCATAGGGATATTTGCGAACAGAATGTCCTAGGTTAAAATTCCCTCTTCCTGTGAGCGAGATGGAACTAGTTAGACGAAGATGGCTCCAAAGTGAACACCAAAGGCTCTAACCTCATTATAGCCCCATCTTCATGTTCCACGTCATACTCTCTTCTGCAATAACAGTTGACGGTTACCATGGTGATGACTGAAAGTGAGCATAAAGGGAAAGAGTACTGTCACATAAATTTTTGGAAATCTCTTTCCATTCCCAGAGAGAATATTAATATTGCTCCACTATCATCTCATCTTCCAGTCACTCACTTATTTTACTCTCTATCTTATCTTTCTGATCCCTAGGGGTTAAGAAAATGATTTGTGGTTTTATTTATGAATTCTATTATTGGCTGTGAATAAGAGTCTTTCTAACTATTCAGATGAACCCTGTTACTGGTTCCAGACTTTAAAAAGGAAAAAGCTACCAAGTTTGTGAACAAATCTTAGAGCAAAGGTACTTAATAAATGCATTAATTATGTCTTTGTAAAAATATAAAATAACTTAAAAAAGATTTAAGAGAATGTTTAGAATATAGAAGTGAATTTTCTAGTTCACAAGTATGAACTTGATTAGTCTACACATATTCTTGGAGTTCATAATACTGAAGACACATCTTAGAGATGCCCTTGATGTGCCTGGACACAAATAGTGAGGGGAAAAGATAAAACTACAAGAAAATTAAACAGAGCATCTCAGGCAAAATTTTTCCAAAGGATATGAAGATTACACATCGTGGTAACCTAAATATATCAATCGTATTTAGGCATATCAAGAATTGAATCAGAATTAACGTGCAAAATGCATAGATAACTTTATTAAAAGCATATTTTAGTAGCTTTTAACGTGTATTTTTGTTTGAAAAAGTATTTGATGTTGCAAAGAATAATATAGCAAAGAAAAACTGAGTGAAAAAAATAAAGTTTAGTTATATTTAAACTACAGTAATTGAATGCTACTCTTGCAAAATGGCAGGATTTATCTTAAAATCTTAGTTTAGAAAGAAATCTAATTATCAGGCTGTTAACAGTCCTAAGTGAAAGGTTAGCTGAAGATCTGAACCAAGATAACTGAAGTGTCTTCACAGCTTTGGCACTAATTGGCCATTTGGAGCCCAGGGAGTATGGGGGATTGACACTAAGAAATTGAAAGGCTTTTGCTTAGTCATTGATGTTTAAGTGACAAAAGGCAAAACAAAGTCACTTACTGTGTAAAAAAAGCTGAGTAGCTCTGTAAAATTTTACAAACTACTATTCCTACAAAATTTGGCGTGTTTTATCTCCTGTAGTTTTTTTTTAAAAATTATATTATTGTAGTCACACACAATATAATATCTCAATACATAATATGCAAATGTTTAGTATAGTCAAGCAATTAATATTTTGATAATATTATATAGTTAAGTTATTCTTGCATGTGTGTGTCGGGTATGAATAAGTAAACTTTATCAACCTATGTTCAATATACTAGTAAGAGTAGTTGTCACAGTGTGTATTAGTCCTCAAGATTTGTTTACCCCTCATAACTGCACTTTTTTGTCTTTTATCTGGACGTCAAAATTTATGTTGTACTTTTCATTTTGTGTCAACTTTAGGGCACTTAACACCACATCTTCTAAATTTAACCATGTTGAATGAATCTATAGATGGTTAATCTATAGATAGTTAATCTATAGATGGTTAATTGTCATTGCCAACTTGACAAGATTTAGAGTTATGAGACACAACTCATGATGACGTTGCCAGAGAGAATTATGTGAGGAAAATAAAGTATAGACTTTTCTTTTCACAGTAGGCCCTTCTTCGTTTTCTCAAACCCAAGCTTTAATATAACTATATCATATACCAGTTTCTGCTTCCCGGCGTTTTTATGGGCAGTAGGACCTCCTGGCTATGGTAATACTACAGGCTGGGTCCTAGGAAGAATAAAAAGAGAAAAAAGAAAAATTGAGGTGAACATTTGCATTATTCCCATGGCTTCATTGTTATGATGGTCCTATGTCCACCAACCACAAGGCCCAATAAATCCTTATTCCTTTAACACACTTTGAGTCACTGTTGATGACAGCAAATAGAAAATTAACAAATATATAGAAGGATGGCATTTTTTATTTATTTTTCTTTATTATTATTATTTATTACAACTCATTCACTTTATATCCCTGCTGTAGCCCCATTCCTCATCTCCTCCCAGACCCACCCTCTCTCCCTCTTCTCTCCCTAAGCCCCTCTCCAAGTCCACTGATAGAGGAGGTCCTCTTCCCTACTATCTGACACTAGCTTATCAGGTCTCATCAGGACTGTCTGGATCTTCTTTCTCTGTGGCCTAGGAGGGCCACCTAGCCGGGGGGGTGGGGGTGATCAAAGAGCAGGCAACCAAGTTCATGTCAGTGACTACTTCTGTTGCCCTTACTAGGGTACCCACATGGAGACTGAGCTTCCTGTATTCTTTTATAAGGAATAATACCTCACTTTGTGTACATTTATTTTAAATATGTATATGTATCCAGAATTCTTGTTTCAAGTGTTGCAGAACAGTCTTTTCTCATGCCTTGGTTCAAAACTATGAAAATGTCTGTCATGAAGAAAACAAGAGATAATAAGTGCTGAGCAGAGCAGAGAAGACATACTTGAATCTTTTGGGTAGTAATTAATGAAGACATACGGAGAGAACACAAAAATCCAAAAATGCAATCCTCATGTGCGTGTCTTCTTCTATGTCTGCCAAAAGATATAAAATCAGTTTTGAGCAGAGGTTAAACATGTTTATTGTGGCATTTTCTGCTGTGGTTTTATGCCACAGCCAGTTATAAATAGGCAAAGGTGGAAGATAAGCGGTACTAACAATTTTCTATTTAAGTTTGGTGATGAGAATGCTGGGATACAGAGTTAATAAAATGTAACTAACAATAACAAACAATAAAAAAGTAAAAAAGAATGTTATATTTCTATCACTATTTATATTCAAGCAAGACAAAAATGCCACGCCTCACTACAGGTGACATTTTTAGAAATGTATAGTTTTGGATAGTATTAATACTTGTATACTCCAATATTATTAAAACTATAGAAGACATACTGTTGAATCTGCAAAACAGATGCTTCCCTCATTGCCATCTGCTTTCTCTTAATCTTGTGTCACTTCTCTTAAAATGTGTCATGTGACTGTGTGTAAATCCCATTACAAGTAGATTCCTAATAATTGTAATGCAAATTGGTGTTGCCCAGTATTATTTCTTTCCAGGAATTATTTTGTCAATAGAGTTTTCTGAGAGCTGAACTCACAAGTTTTCCCTGACATGAAAATAATGGAGGTAAGATTACAATAAATGGCTCTGTCTTACAAAGAGTCATCAAACTGGGTCAGATATTCATGCACCAGATCTCAGTTTACTCTCAAAATGTCACACTAATTGTAAGTTTTAACTACAAAGATTGCAAATGAGGAGAATATGTAATTTTAAAAAGTATGTATGTATGTATGAAAAGTATGTAAGTTGAAAATATGTAGGGAGAAAAAGTAAGTTGCCTTAAGCACTTACTTTTCCTTTTAAGGACAATAAGAAAACAGTTACAGTAAAGATTTTATTTAAAAAAAGATATTGCTAGAATGTCTAAAATATTTTATTTATTAATTTATATTTAGAGAAAGAGTTTGCATGTGTAGATGTGTGTTCCTCAGTTCTTTTGAGGAGTTCACATGACAATTTCAAAAGTTGTTTCAGTCCTGGGTATTAAACTCAGGCCTTCAGGTTTAGTGGCAAATGTGTTTATCCACTCAGACATTTCTATAATAAAGACTTTTTTTTAAGTAAGTGTATTATCGACATCTCAGAATTCTAAAATTTATTCTGAGAGGCAATACTGTTTCCTTCCCTCTTGGATGCTGTGCTGTGTTCCCTGTTCCTTAGGTCCAGTATCCATCAGATGGCTCTTAGTGGTGATGCAGGAGCTCTCATGACTTCTGCTTACAGCAGCTGTGGGCTCAGCTTCTATGACCGCCTCACAGCCCCCCACTTACAGTCTCAGTGATAATTCATTGCTCACCAGCTTTGGACTCTGAGTTTGTGTGTCAAATCCACTTTTCTAATAGGTTGCTATTCCTTACAATTGCACTTACTTCCTGAAACATCCCATAGGTTGGTATCTGTGTCTTCACATATAACCCTTCTTCCTACACATTTCTCAGCTGTAAAATGACACCATTATCTACCTACTTGCATACAAGAATCCACTTGGGAAGATTATGTATAAGGATTAATTTCAAATATAGAGAAGAAAGCCCTATATCTCAGCAGAAGTTTTATTCCATGAGCAGAGATACTGATGATTTTGCAATATTATAAAATAATTCTGTTTATCATTTCAATATGAATATGTGTATGTACATGTATGGAAGTGATAGGTGTTCATGTGTGTGCACAAATACATGTATGTGTGTATTGTGTTATGTGTGCATGAGTGTGATTATGTTAGCATGTATGTGTGTGCACCTGTCAGTAGGCAAAACTCTGGGTTGTAAACTTTCCATAAAAGTTTTAATTTAAAAAATTTCCATGCAATACTCCAAACTCTCTTATGTCCAGCAGGTTGAAAATATTAAACACTCTCTATCCATTAAACTTACCTAATGCTGGAACGTTAAAGAACCTGTAAAAAGAACGTCTCCCTCATGCTGTGACCCATTCCAACAACATTTGATGTGTGAGACATTTTTAAACTACAAAAATGATTTTGAATGCATCACCCGATTGGAGTCTGCCAAAAACAGATAGGGCCAAATACATTAGAACAGTGTCCTTTTTACTGTTTGGTCTAGGGATCTTGTCCCACCTTCATCTCACGAGTATGCCTTTGCTGTGTTCATACCTGGTCCTTTGTTGCTGGGCTGTTTTCTAGTGCCTTTCCTGTACTGTATCATCTCCACACCGTCAACACATCACCATCTGTCCAATGTGTTGTTTTTCTAAGCAAATACTGAAATCTCCCTAGATAGCATCTTGCTAAGAATGGCTATTAATATCATCTGGTTGTATATCTGACTTCTGACAAACGATTCATTTTTCATGAATGATTAGGTTTTTTTCTTTAATTCCTGATAGTTAGCAATGTTTCAGAAGAAGGGGAGAAAGAAACAGGGATGGGGTGAGGGAGAAACACAAATTACAAACCAAAACTTTTGTCTAAGTGCAGCAGATTCCTTACTCTCAATATTTTTTTATCATTTATTAAAATTTATTCAATTTTTATATTAATTACACTTTATTCTCTTTGTATTCCAGCTGTAGTCCTCTCCCTCAATTCCTCCCAATCCCACTATCCCTTCCTTATCTCCTCCCATGCCCCTCTTCAAGTCCACTGATGGGGGGTTCCTCCTCCCCTTCCCTCTCACCCTAGCCTATCAGGTCTCATCAGGGCTGGCTGCATTGTCTTCCTCTGTGGCCTGGTAAGGCTGCTCCCTTCTCAAGTAGAGGTGATCAAAGAGCCAGCCACTGAGTTCATGTCAGAGACAGTTCCTTTTTCCCTTACCAGGGTACCCACTTGGATATTGAGCTGCCATGGGCTACATCTGAGCAGGGGTTCTAGGTTATCTCCATGCATGGTCCTTGGTTGGAGTATCCGTCTCAGAAAAGACCCTTGGGCCCAGATTCCTTGGCTCTGTTGCTCTCCTTGTGGAGCTCCCGTCCCCTCCAGGTCTTTCTATCTCCCCTTCTTCTTTCATAGGATTCCCTGCACTCTCACTCTCCGTATTAAAGTTATAATTTTTTCTTCACTTTTCTTTCCGCTGGTTTTCATTTTGTTACTTTAATCGAGCATTTTGACATTTTCCATTTCTACTTCTTTCAACAATGCTCTCTCCGCAGTCTCTAGACTGCTTTTTCGTGAGCAAACTCTGAGGCCTCTCAACAGTTGGTCTTTCCATGTCTTCTGAAACTTAAAGTGCTTTCTTTATTTCTGCACCTCTTTTTTTTGCACCCAGATTTTCTTGAATTAGGACTTATTATATTCACTTTTTCTTGTTTTGAAACTGTATTTTAGACATATATAGAAGAGGCTTTAATCGTTTTCCATTTATCTTTCTTTTCTTCCAAAATTCCATATACAAAGTAGGTCAGCATATCATTTAGAAAAGAAAAAAATAAAGTAATATTTCCTGTGTTTGTAATCAGGCAGTATCCAGATGTAACCAGATGTAGCATCCTTTCCACATTGAAATAATTTATATCTTTGCTTGATCAAAGAATAATTAAAATTAAATTGAATTCTAAATATAATACAAAACTGTTAGATGATCAACTTTTTTCAAATTTAAATAGCTGGTGTCAGTCTGTAAGCACGACTTGAATCTTAGTAAAGATGTCAAGGAACACAATTGGGAACACATGAACTTCTCTTTGAAATGCTGGCTTCTTGTTAATGTTGTGCCCCTTTGGCAAACCCCAAAACACCAGGAATAAATAGACTCTGCTATAAATACATGAGGGTTTTTTTGTTTTGTTTTGTTTTGTTTTTGTTTTTGTTTTTATTTATTTATTTATTTATCTATTTATTTATTTATTTATTTATTTATTTTTTTTTTTAAATAAAAAGTTACAAGCTGCAGCTTGGGCTTACATCCCCCACCAACAAAGCAGTGAGAGCCAAGAGTCTCATGCTCAGGTTAGTTGGGTGATTTAAAGATTCTGGTCCCTCCCAGCATGCCCAAAGCAGGGGTGATTCCTGCCTGGCAAGCATCTATTGGGTAAAAGGCAAAAGGGATGTTGCAGTTTAAATTGATTGGCTATAGAAAGGTCCCCAAACCATTAATGATCTGGTATCCCTCCCTAGGGGGATGGGCCAGTTTTCTAGCAACTTTTTCTCTAGTGGGCAGGAAAAGAAGTCAGGCCATTACTGGAAATGTCTCCACCTAGGTAGTTTAGGCCTTAAACATTAAAATAGCCATTTTTAATCTCTTGGTCTCTCAGTTAATGTAGCATATCAAAAATGAAGGAAGTAGTTAAGGGAGTGGGGGATATCTCTACATAGACTTTGTTGCCTGCTTTTTGATCACTTTTCCCTGATGGGACTTTTCTACAAGGCCACAGGGGAAGAAGATGTACTCAGGCATCATGGGAATAGATCAGTTGGGGTGTCTGGCTAGTGGAGCTTCCCTATTCTGAAGAATAAGGAGAGGGGATACAGGAGGGAGGGTAGGAGTGGGAGACAAAGAGGGAGGGACCTATGACCAAATTGTAAATTGAATTAATTGATAAAAAATGAAAGAGGAAAGAAAGAGAAAACACAACTCTGTCTTTCAACTCAGCTTCACAGAGTGCACTTACTAACAGTGTAAACAAAACGGTGTTTTCATTAAAGGAAAAGAATAAGAAAGTCAATTAGAACAGCTCAGGATGGAAGCAGGAAAAACTGAGGGGCTACTGTCTCAAGTGCAACACTGATTTCAGAGTATAATTATACATTTTTTATCATAATATGTAAAAATATAGTCAATACATTCACAAATTTGCAATTTTATGCAAATTTTAACCAGATTTATAAATACACTGTAGTAAACATAAAAAAGGCTTTAATCCAATGAAAGAGAAAAATATTGGGTACCTACTGTGTTTTCTTTTTTTTTTGTTGTTGTTGTTATTAAAATTTATTTATTATTTATACATTGTTCTGCCATACATGCCAGAAGAGGGCCTCAGATCTCACTATAGATGGTTGTGAGCCACAAGTGGTTGCTGGGAATTGTACTCAGGACCTTTGGAAGAACAACCAGTGTTCTTAACCTCTGAGCTATCTCTCCAGCCCTCTACTGTGTTTCCTATAGCAAAATTTGTAAAAAACATTTCCCAGTTCCTCTCCACATACAAACACACCTACATAACACTTACTGTTTAAAATTAATTTGAATGTGCACATGTTGTACTGTAGAATAATGCACAAATATCATGTATGGAAACAGATTGATATTGCCAATGCTTTTGTGAAATTGTTTGGAGTTGTTTGAGAAAACTGTCATAAAAACACAATCAAGAAGTATTTTTCCTTTTCTTTGAAATACAGATTATTTATCCAGCGTATCATACTGAAAACAAAGGAGTAGGAAAAAAAAAGAAAAGATGTCTAAAATAATACTGATCCTGAGCTTATTTTTGGAGTTTATTGCATCCAAGGGAAACAAAAGCAGCTTCTTATTTAAAGAACTCAATAAAAGAGTAGATTAAGTAAGTCAGCCTATTATGGAAATGGAGATGAGGCCCAGAGGCTTCTTCAGTTTCAGTTAAAACCTTAATTTCAGGGAAACATAATAAGTTCCCATCACAACACATAAAAGTGCTTGTGAAGTCTCCTTAAGCAGTTTCATAATCCCTCCGCACACATTTTCCTTTCCATGGCAGTCCTAATGTCAATACGGAGCCACTCAAGCTTCATCTTTGTCAGGGTGCCGTGGTTGTGAACGCCACACTGATCAGCTTCCTTCAGCAGCCTTGACTAAGAGTCTTGTCAGGGAGACACATCTTGTTTAAGGAGCACCAGAGGAAGTTTACTTTTGGAGGTGAGCAGTTTGAGAGTTAATCACATGCGCTGAACCTTTCTTTGCTGGACTCTGACTGGCACTATCCGGAGAGAGCCTGTGGACACAAAGGCTGCAGACAGAAAGAACATCTGTCAACTCTTCAAAACAACAAAAGACAAGCATTGCAAATGTGAAACCATTAGAGAAGATAAGAGCATTTGTGTCACTTGTAGTGGAACACAGGACAGCTTAGGCACACGGAATCCCAGGGTTAAAGCTCCTGCTTTAACAAGAACACAAGGCCAAGGAAGACAGTGATGGGCCTGCCAGGGCGTGATGATTAGTGCAAGAGACACCACTGAGAAGGCATGACCCTCCTTAAAAAATACCTACAAGACAGGAAAGACTTGTAACATTATGACAGAAGATGACAACAAAGCCACTTACATTTAATTACATGTCTCTTGATGTAGTTTCATTATTCACGTATGTAGTGATGCACAGATCACACTTAAAATTAAAAATACATTCCAGGAGAAAAGCTTAGTAGGGCATCCTAGTCATAAGTCAAACATGATTTATGTAAAAGATCAAGAAGAAACATACAATGGGAAATCCCGAAGGGAACCATTTGAGTTTTTGTACCTGCAGTCTGAAGGATTACCTGACTACTGTGTGCTTGTTCTCTTTTCAGGATTAGCAAGAAACAATGAAATTCATTTCAGTTTATTTCAGTTTATGTTAAGTAAAAGGCATATAATCATATCATAATAATTTCAAACTAAAACATTTTTTCATGGTAATTTTTGAATTAAATTTTTATTTTTTATATTAATTACAGTTTATTTGTTTTGTATCTCAACTATAGCATCCTCCCTCAATCTCTCCCAATCTCACCCTCCCACCCTCATCTCTTCCTATGCCCCTCTAAAGTCCACTGATAGGGGAGGTCCTCCTCCCCTTCCATCTGACCCTAGCTTATCAGTTATCATTAGGACTGGCTACAATATCTTCCTCTGTTGCCAGGTAACAACAGGGGGAGGTGGTCAAAGAGCTAGCCACTGAGTTCATGTCAGAGACAGCCCCCATTCCTCTTACTAGGGTACCCACTTGGATACTGACCTACCATGGGCTACATCTATCTGAGCAGGGGTTCTAGGTTATCTCCATGCATGGTCCTTGGTTGGAGTATCAGTCTCAGAAAAGACCCCTGTGCCCAGATTTTTATGTCCTGTTGTTCTCCTTGTGGAGCTACTGTCCTCCCTCAGAAAGACAAATGGGATGGACATTGGAAGAAGTAGAAAACAGAAAACAGGACAGGAGCCTACCACAGAGGGACTTGGAAAGACTCTACTCAGAAGTGTATCAAAGCAGATCCTGATACTCATAACCAAACTTTGGGCAGAGTGCAGGGAATCTAATGAAAGACGGGGGGAGCTAGTAAGACCTGGAGGGGACTAAAACAGTTAAAACCATTTAAAACAGTTTTTTTTCTTTTGTTATATCAATTCGTATATTACATATAATAATTTACAATAATAAAAATGTTCACCATATTCTGTGAGCTATATCATTGTTAATCATTCATTCCTTCATTTATATTTTTATAATTAAGACTACCCAAGTTGTAAAACACTGTTAATTTCAACATAGAAAAATATCAGCCTTAAGTGCTAGCAGAAACCTGTAATTTCAACAGTTGAGAGGCAAAGAGAACAGAATTAGAGTTCAAGACCAGCCTGTGATTCACAATGACACTTTGTCTTTAAAAACCAAGGATTGAGATACAACTCAGTTATAATACTTGCTTATATTCACATGAGCTGTGGTGAATCGCTATCACACAAAAAAAATCAGATACAGATATATAGAAACTATCTCTACTTTGAGAGTTGTCTACAGTAGAATATATGAAGAATGTCCTAAATACATTTCAGTACCCTTATTATAACTGAAAACTTGGATAATTTTAATAAAGTCTGTTTACTAAGGCAATTAAGTGTCCACCTAATACCCCATTTATTTTGTTTTTGTTAAACATCTATTTACAGAATCTAAAACAATGTAACAAAGGCTAATAAGCTTACTTTCCATATATTTAAATATTGTTTTCAAGGTGACATTAATTAATATTTTTGTAGTTAGTAAAGCATCAAAAATATATTTAACATCTAACATCTTGTTAAACATTGATAGGTTTTTTGATTTTCAATTACATTACATATAATTTTCACAAATAGATAATGAATTCAAAATAATAAGAAATTTAGCTACTAAATACTGAATATACTTGACTTGTATGATGAATTGGATATACTAGAGTGATTCTAAACTAGTTTGTAAAATAAATCAAAAATTGTTTTAAAGAAGAAATGTAAAAAAATAAATAGAAAAATCGATAGCTATGAAATACACATTTCCAGTAAGCTTTAAATGAAGTAAACATTTTACTCCAGAGCATGCTTGCTTCTCTCTGGGATTAAATAGCACTTACTGTGACTCAGTCCTTGTGCGTTTCCCTGGTACTTTTCTGTCATATGACGTGAATGGCTTTACATAAGTCGGCTGCTTGCTGTCTGTTCACAAAGTGATCGCACTCCAGCCACAGCGCTCAGGCCATGAGCAGATTGCCCAGAGGAACTCCCACACCAAGCTTTCCCAACCTCCAACCCCTTTTCCCCAGGAATAACCCCCATTTATATTTTAGATGATTTCATACACACAGTTTCAAATGCACTGTCTGACTTTGCACTCGGTGCTGGTATTGTATAAAAGTCTCATGGCTGTTACATGAACATCTTAAAATATACCTCTAGAGGAAATTTCAAGAACAATAAATTCTTACAGAAGTTATCTTTGTTTCATCTTATTTATGGAGAATATATTTGTTCAATTTAGTACTTCCTCTCATTTCAGTGGTGTTCCACGATTTCTGAATTCTACCTACTGCTACTGAGAAGTTGGCTCCCAGATCTATTGCTTAGGAAATTAAGGACATGCTTTCACTTTGTTTATCTTGTCTTCCTCTGTCATGAGTTGACTGTGCATCCAAGTGTGGGTCTTCATTTATTTTATTCCATTCTGTTTGAGTTTTTAGAGATTCTGAAATCTGAGCATTCCTATCTTATATCACTTGAAGTATTTTTAGACTATACTCCATGGCACGTTTTTCTGTATATTGTTCTCTTCCTTACTTCCCACCCTGATTTCTATTTATCTCTCTGTCTCTGTTTCTCACGTGGTTTTGCTTTTATTTGTTTTAATTTGAACATATGCTATTGATTTATTTTTCATTCATTTATCTTGTAAATTTTACCCAATAAATATTTCATACATTTCAGTGTCTGTAATTATATTTTATGTAGAATTTATACTCAGTTTATTATTTTAGAGGTGTCTAGTGTATTTTATCTCTGCAAACCCACCTCTCATCTTCCGTATTATTATCATATAATGAATTGAGGAAGAAAATTGTACTCAATAATTAAAACACCTCTAAAAGAGATGAAAGATATATATATATATATATATATATATATACAATTCAAAAATTCCCAAACACCCAAAACAGGAAACTGAGTTTGTGGAGTCTGTAGCTTCAATTATAAAGAGGAAATAAAACTGTTATTACACCGAACTCTCAAATAGCTTTGATTGGGTAGTAATAGTCTCTGAGTAAAAGCTTGAAACTGAAGAGCATTTACAGGTGTAATGTCAAGTAGTGTCAAAAGCGGCTCCATCCAGTCTTAAGGAAGCTGTGCTTTCCCATGTCAAGCAGAGTTCACAGAGTTAAAAGCACAAATTAGAACATTTCTTTGTTTCCTCACAGTCAGAGAGTGAGGAGTTTAATCAAGCCATTGTACAAGTATAACTTTCAGAAAAAAAATAACCTTCTGTATACCATATATTCTCCACTTACTGCGTATTTACTAGAGCTCTACTGATGAGCAATCTTTAAAATGATTATTTTATTTTTTATTCACATGGATGTGTGTGTTTGTATGGTATTTGCATGTGCAAGTGCCTCCTGGCCCAGAAGAGAGCGTCAGGTCCCCTGCAAGTGAAGGGACAGGCTGTTGTAAGCCTCCAGCCAGAATGTGGGAACTGGCCTCTGCTCCTCCACATGAGCAGTGAATGCCTCTAAGTACGGAGCCACCTCTGCAGACCCTTAATGGGTGCTTTTTCTTAATATTTATATTCAAATTAAAACGTAAAACATCATTTTCCCCCTTTCTCTGTCCAGCTGCTCCTGTGCCTTTTTCTTTAAACTTCCCAGTGTTACTGTCCCTTACCGCTTCTTAAATTTAAATTATTTTCCTTAGTTATTACTATTACATATATACATATACATATATATACATATATATATACATATACATGTATATATATATCTACATTTGTATAATGTATAAATTAACTCTGGTGAATCTGTTAGTTTTGCCTCTCTCTCTCTTTCTCTCTCTCTCTCTATCAGTATCTTGCCATGTTGATGTTATTTATAGCTGTCACAACTGGATAAGATTATTGATTGTTTCCCTCCTTTGGGAGGCCAGACATCATCTTCTGGTACCATGAAAGGTAGTCCTCAGATAGGAAGCATTAAAGTCAGATCCAACTAAACATTTTGATTTTTTTTTCAAAGTAGATAGTATCTTCTGCAATATGAAAGTACTTTCAACTTCTGGGAGGCAACTAAGGGTAACAGAAATAACCTATAGTGTTTTTGAAGTCTCTATCAGTTTTCTTATTCACAAACTAATGAGGTAGGTAGGGTCAAATACAGTCAAAAGGGCATCCCATTTCATTTAAGTATCTTTCTGGCTCTTACAAAAATGAAGAGTGATAGATCCATCATGCAGGAACAAACCAAAATTGGTCTCCCTACAAGTCAGGAGAAGAGCCCTGCCCACCAATCACCTATCACTCTTTACCTCAGACTTACAGCTCCAAACCCAGTCAAATAACTTTTTTTTTTTTTGTAGTTTATGACACCGCACTTGTGTTTTGTTGTGACAACCTGATAGGACTACTTAAGTTCCACAAATTGAGCACTGTCCTGTATATGTTAGGCCACTGTCTGATTTCCTCACTAAGTGTAAAACTCAAGCCTTTGTCCTCTCTCAATAACAACATAGATACTGGTGTAAGAAAAGCATGTCTTTTGACTTATTTGTAGATTTGTTTGCATTGCAGTGGTTCTTCTGCAATGCAAAAATAATCCTTCATCACAGGAAAAATTCAGGCTATTAAAAAAAAAACAGGTGATACAGGAAGAGAATGAACTCAACCTCCTGGGAGGGAATTTTGAAGGGGTTTGAGGGCTATGTATTGCTTTCCGTTTGACCAAGCACTTTTCCATATTATTTACATTGTAGCTAGAAATGTTCCCTATTTTTTCCCAGCTCCAACTGTGATATAAGCTATATCCAAATAAAAACTTATATGTCTTCTTAGTTATTAAAAGAAAAGGTCTACTATTTTCTTTTTTATTGTTTATAGACGTATTTTTTTCCTGATTTCTTTTTTTATATTTATTTATTTTTTATTATTAGTTACATTTTATTGACTCTGTATCCCACTCCCTCATTCCCTCCCAATCCCACCCTCCCTCCTTCATCTACTCCCTGCCCCTTTCCAAGTCCACTGCTTGGGGAGGACCTCCTCCCCTTACATCTGACCCTGTTTTATCAGGTATCTTTAGGACTGGCTGCAAATGAACAAAAATGGCTTTCTGTGTTCACTCGTGGCATGCCTGACCATCATTCCAGCTCTGAGAGTGTGGAAAGCGCTTGAAATTTGATCTCACTTTTTCTCTTGGTGGCTTATGTTTCTTAGTGTCTAATGCCTCTGGAGTTGCCTTCAGTACTCTTCTATTATTATACTTTGTAAAAGGTGCTTTAGTTGCCTAAAAAATCCTTTTATTGATTAGTGAGTCATTTCCATTTGTCATGCATCTTTAAAATTGTAGAGTAGCACCTACTATAAAAGCCTTAGAAAGTTTCTTCCTCTTTTTTATTTAAAATTTTTTTAATATTAGTTACAGTTTATTAACTTTGTATCGCAATTGTAGCCTACTTCCTCATTCCCTCCCAATCCCACTCTCCCTCCCTCACATCCTCCCTGCTCCTTTCCAAAACCGCTGATAGGAGAGGTCCTCATCCCCTTCCATCTGACTCTAGCTTATCAGGTCTCTTCAGAACTGGCTGCAAAGTCCTCCTCTGTGGCCTAGCAAGGCTGCTCCTCCCTCGGGGAGGGAGGTAATATAGGTCAAAGAGCCAGTCAATGAGTTCATGACAGAAATTGTCCCTGTTCCCCCTACTAGGTTACCCACTTGGATACTGAGCTACTCTGGGTTACATCTAAGCAGGGGTTCTAGGTTATATCCACACAGGGTCCTTGGTTGGAGATACAGTCTCATAAAAGACCCCTGTGCCCAGATATATTTTGTCCTTGTGGAGCTCCTGACCTCTCCAGTTCATACTATCCCCCTTCTTTCATATAATTCCCTGCACTCTGCCCAATGTTTGGTTATGAATCTTAGCATCTGCTTTGATACACTGCTAGGTAGAGTCTTTCAGAGGCCCTCTGTGGTAGGCTCCTGTCTTGTTACTTGTTTTCTCCTACATCTAATGTCCATCCCATTTGTCTTTCTAAGTGAAGATTGATCATCTTACCCTGGGTCCTCTTTCTTGTTTATCTTCTTTAGGTGTACAGATTTCAGTATGTTTATCCTATCTTATAGGTCTAGTACCCACTTATAAGTGAGTATATACTGTGTGTGTCTTTCTCCTTCTGCGATACCTCACTCAGGATGATCTTTTCTAGATCCACTGTCGTCAGAACAAAACGACAACCTACAGACTGGGAAAGAAAGTCTCTTACTCTTAAAGCCTATGTTGTAACATTTGTAAAATAATAACTATGAAATTGAACCATTTACAACATTTAATAAAAATATGCAAAAATGAATTCCTATAGTTTTTAACAAAAATTTATCACTCATTTCTTGTCACTTAATTTTGTCTTCTTGTCAAAATATTGGACTCAAATCCCAGTGGCAGCAATGGGCTGCAAAAAATTTGGTCTAGTTATTTCTAAAAATACATAAAATAAAACACATTGTTTAATTTGATATTAATTACCTCAGCCATATTGGAAGTACCAGGCAGACATTTTTCTCCAAAATTTCGGGTTAAGCTTAAGTTTGTAAAACACATCCTTAGGAATACTGATACAATTGATTTCTTAATGAGACATTAAAAGAATTCATTTAAATAGAAAAATATTGAGTTAGCCTTTCAATTTAACTACTGAACAGTGTCCAGGGCCATGAACAGGCACCTGATTAATTTTACCTATTCCTCAAGATGAGCTTATCATTTTCTAAGTACTACGTAATTTTTCCTAGGGGGTTATAAATAAAACTGTAGACCTATTTCTATCTATCTATCTATCTATCTATCTATCTATCTATCTATCTATCTATCTACAGAGAGAATCTTGTGTCATGTCAAGACATTTAAATAAAAAAAATCTACTGGTATACTTTGAGAGTTTTAAATTTATGATCTTTCCTAAAGTAACAAAACCTTTTATAAGTCTTTTATAACAAAATCTTTCATAAAAAAACAAAGTAAGGTAGGGTTTATTAAATACAGAAACATAAACCCTTAATAGCATTCTATTGGTATCCAGATGTTTCTCTCTCTGTAGTGTATATTTAAGACTAATCTTCATTGCTCAATAGAAAAAGTGCTTTGTAAAGGCTACCAAAATCAATTACAATTTGTCTACTTTGGGATGCCAATGAGGCAGAGAATTAACCTCTGACTAATTTTCAAAGCCATTTAACAGATGATGGTTTTGTACATTTGCTGCCACAAGCACCATCCACTTTGGAATGCTTACAAATGTCTGATTTAGGGTGCACAAAATGTATCATCTAGGTCGTGATAAAACCACAGGACCTATTTGTTTATCTTATTCCCACAAAAATCTCCTGAGGTCCAAGAGAGACACTAATTAATCTTATTACTAAATAAATATCTATAGTTAATAAGAAATCCCATGCTCTCTGGTGTAAAATGAAAATCTTCCAACCACATACTGAAATTATTATATGGGACACAATGCTATTATAGGATTCATGCACACCAATAACATTGTTTGTTGAGTTAGTTTTATGAGGAGGAACTTCCTGCATGCATTATGACTTTTACAGATGACAAAAATATTAAAGCAGTTACTGCTTATAGTTAAAAAAGAACCATAGTGACTGAATAGATTCGAGTCTAATCACCTTTGAGGTTGATGACTAAAAAAAATAGTACCACTCACAAAGCACAGGATTTGTTGAATTGAAATTTTATGCAGAATTTATTTTTGATAATGTTATTATTAGTTCTTTACAAAGTTATACAATGTGCTCTGTTCATACCTAATGTCTCCCATACCTAATTCCTCCAATATCCTCATCCATCCCCCAACCACCCAGCTTCTCATTTTTCTGTCCCTCTGACTCTCCATTTTTCTTTCTTTTAAAGCCATTGAGTAGCCTTTTACACTGGTTGCCTAATCATTTTAAAATTTTACAGATACAGACATATTATTCAAATGTTAAACCAGAATATGAATCTGATAATCTTATGTTTATTATTTATGTACATATTTACTACTCATGCTCAGTTATAAATGTTTTATGTGAAAATATTAACTGATAGAGTAGTATAAGACACTTCTCCAAAGATGTCAAAATTACGAACAGAGAAAACGCAAACTTGCTTTGTATACCCATGCCAAAAAGAAATCTTCCTTAGACATTCTCTCTGACAGAAAATTTGATGGGCATCAATATGTCAGGTAAACTTACTACTAAAGATGGAATGATTAAAAAAAAAATCAAGCTGGGGAGAGAGAAAAGCAATTAAAGCATTTATTGCCTGGGTTTTGCCATATTCTTTCTAGTAGCAGGTGATTGAATAAGACTTAACATGTCCGTATTTTCATAAGCCTGAAAGACATAGTAACATTTCTTGAGCTACAGTCTAAGCAGATGTTTCCTAATTTGGTCTTGACGATACTTATCTCATTAATTCAAAGGCTGTTGACTTGTAATCATGTGCCGTGTAAAGAAGAAGCTTTCAAGACAGTCACAACATCAGATAAATACATTCGGAGCACTCTAAATTCAGATTGGCAACACTGATAGAGGAAATGAGCAATCTGAAGACTTCTCAAGAAGCATGTATCCCCAAATACTTCTACTCCAAGACAGAACATGCTCTCTGTTAGAAGGCAAACGTTTTACTGAATAGCATACTGTACTTAATGGAGAAAACCAATATTACATCTTTGAATAATTACACATTCATGAGCTCTGTGCCATAGGTCAGGTGACTGCTTGAGCAGTGGAATAAATGAGATGCTTGGGAGGTTGGAAGATTGTAAAATAAGATAAAAGAAAAAAACACATATTATTTCAGCATATGTCTTTGCCATGTATTATTATTTCATTTGGTTTTTTTCCAAAGAAAAACTGCTTTAAGTTTCAAAATATCTACAAAAACAGAATAATAAACACAAGGTATACTATAATTATTTGTTAGTCAATATTCAAAATTAACAGTTTTCTAGATATTATACTGTTAGTTTTGGGATATATTTAATAAACAAAGATATTTAAGAATGTAATATAGTGATTTGAAATAATGACAGCATCTTGCCAGGACAATAATTATGTTTGGAAGAATAGATGTGTTATTTCAAGTCACAACAGAACTTTTAAAATACATTTTAACACTGAATGAGATTGTTTGCTCTCTGTTATCACTTTGTATACCATTAACACATACTCTTGGCCTGCAACTAAATGACACTTCAGAATATTAATCTTAACAGGACCAACCTGTGAGTAGAATCAGTTATAAGGTGGGTATTTATCATGTAGAAAATTTCAGAAATATATGCCCTCATGCATAAAATTATCTCCTCATACAATACTCTTTCTTTATGATATCTCTGTATAGCCACACATAAATAATTAATCACTATAAAGGTGTGGCGGTTTGCATCTGCAATCACTTAGATCACAGGCATTGGAAAATTAAGAGTATGAGGCTAAGCTGGGCTAGAGAATAGTTTCCTATATCAACAACGACAAACTAGAGAGAGAGAGAGAATATTTTCTTTGGAAAAAAAACCTAAATGTACAGAGGAAAGACAGAGATGGAGATAGAGACAGAGAAAGAGAGGATGGCTGTCTTTGCAAAACCAACACAGACCTCAAGTTGCTTTATCATAAACAAACCTTCCAGAAAAGCAAGAAATGTACTAAAAAAAAAGCAGAAGAACCAGGAAAATTTGTATTTGGCTCTAGTTCTCAAATACATAAAACAAACAAACAAACAACAACAAAAAAAGAAAAAACATGAGGAGGAGCCCCCTTTCTCCACATCCTCTCCAACATGTGTTGTCATCTGAGTTTTTGATCTTAGCCATTCTGATGGGTGTAAGGGTTGTTTCATTTACATCTCCCTGATGACTAAGGATGTTTAACATTTTAAGTGTTTCTCTGCCATTCGATATTCCTCTATGGAGAATTCTCTGTTTAGCTCTGTACCCATTTTTAATTGGATTACTTGGTTTGTTGGTGTTGAACTTCTTAAGTTCTTTATATATTCTGGATATTATCGCTCTGTCAGATATAGGGTTGGTGAATAGCCTTTCCCAATCCCTGGGGGCCTTGCAGAGATTGATACCTCAACCAAGGATAATGTATGAAGAGGACCTAAAACTCCTGCTCAGATGTTGCTCATAGACTCAGTATATATGCCGGGTTCCTAGGAAGGGGAGCTGGGGCTGATTCTGGCGTGAGCTCAGTAGCAGGCTCTCTGATTGCTTCCCCCCCCTGGGGGTGCAAGCCTTGCCAGGCTACAGAGGAAGACAAAGCAACCAGTCCTGATGAGACCTGATAGGCTAGGGTCAGAGGAAGGAGGAGGAGGATCTCTCCTAGTGAACTAGGGGCGGGGCATAGGGGGTGAAGAAGGAGGGAAGGTAGGATTGGGAGGAGACGAAGGAGGGGCCACAGCTGGGATACAAATTGAATAAATTGTAATAAATGATAATAGAAAAATTGACCAGTAAAAAAAATATTTGAAAAGATAACAGGTCACAGATTCCGTGTTCTCTCTCCTTGTTCAATCAGTTGCTTAAGTTTTATATCTTATTTTTCTACATGGAAAGTTGTCTTCCTATGGTCTCAGAGATGAAGAGTATTCTGTGCTCTTGCAGAGGACCTGTGTTCCGTTCCTAGCACCCACATCGAGGGCTTCCCACCACCTGCAACTCCAGCTGCAGGAATTCAACATCATCTCCCGGACGCAGCAGATACCTACACATACATCTTCATACATACACAGAGCCACAAAAAATGCACATAAATAAAACTTAACACAAATTTCTAAAAGATTATTTTTCTAAGGGAAAATTCTTTAAGAGTAAAGTCATTTTTCTCTTTTCTTGGTCTTTGAGTAAGCTTCTGTAATTCATCCATGTCAGACTTTTTTCTATCTCTATCTATCTATCTATCTATCTATCTATCTATCTATCTATCTATCTATCTATCGTCTGTCTATTCATGTTACACCCTGATGGGAGCCTGCCCATCCTCTCCTCCCAGTTCTACCCTCCCACACTCTTCCTCCATTTCCCCTCCCCTTCTTAAAAGATAAGAGAGCCCCAAACCCCATGCCACTCCTCCAGACACTTCCTATCAGCACTAAGTTCCATCAACACTAAGGGCATCCTCTTCTACTAAGGCCAGACAAGACTGCCCAGCTAGGGGAAAGTGATCGAACAGCAGGGAACAGAGTCTATGTCAGGGACAGCCCCCTCTCCACTTACTAAGGAACCTATGTGAAAACCGACCTGACCACCAACTCCATAAGTTTAAGGGGTCTGGGTCCAGTCCATGCATGCACGTAGCTTAGTGTCAGGTTTCTGGGAGCACCCATGGGTCTAAGTTAGTTGACTCTGTTGATCTTCTTGTAGAGTTTTGTCCCCTTCTGGTCCCTCTGTCCTTCCCCCAACTCTTCCACAAGATTCTCAAAACTCCGTCTGATGTTTGGCTGTGGGTCTCAGCATCTGTTTCAGTTCTCTGCCGTGTAGAGCCTCTCAGAGGATAGTTAGCTGGGCTCATGTCTACAAGCATAGAAGAATATCATTAATAGTGACAGGGATTGGCTCTCTCCTATGGGGTGGATCTTCTAGCAGTGGGGTATGGAGAGACTGAAGTGATTATGCCCTATAGCCAGGCAGGACTTCCAATGGAGGGAGGGGGACTCCAACCCACCCACAAAACTTGTGACCAAAAATTCACCCTGCCTACAAGATAGGCAGGGATAAAAAATGTAGCAGATTTTGAGGAAATGGCTAGCCAATGACTTTAGACCCATGTCAGATTCTTAAAGTAATGAGTTATAAAATATTACATTTCGGTGTAATGTTAGAATGACTGAAATTTCAATGTCTATGTGTGCATGTTAGTAATTCTTTAGGCACCAAATGAATGAAATTGAATGTAAGCACAAGTTGACTGTGACATCTACCTGGGATGGTAGATGTCCTCTCTAGTTAGGACCTGTGTGGGAACATCCTCTGTGAGTTTCTGCGCACTTATCAGCATTAGGTAATCTTCAGAACAAATTCCTACCACTAGCTAATGGTTTACATTGGTATTTCTGTTCCATACTGTCAAGCCACACCAACAACACCAAGGTAGAAGACTCAAACACATAACCCCTATTGCAATTCCCTGCTGAAGATGTATTCACTGATGCTGTATAACATATTATTGTCTATGACGCCAGTGTCAAAACATAAAGATAGCTCTAAATAAAACTATAGATTTTGCTTTATGCCAAGAGGTTTTTTAAAATTGACTTTGAATATGATTACAGGTATACCAATTTAATAAATAAAAACTGTTTTTGCTGGAACAACTGAAAAGGTTTATGAGATATCTTCTATTTGAATGCTTAAGAACGTGTTAAGCATATTATCTGGCTTAAGTGGGAAGGTGCTAGCGTTGTGCTCTGGATAGCCAGCATGTTTCCAGAGCTCACATGCCTCAGTCCTGATTTCCTGCTGGCCCAGGATGATGCTGCCACACTGGGCTCTCAGCATCACTGAGATGCTCTCCACTTCTTGATAAACCCAATTTCTTATTCTGTTATGTGTAAGAAAAGGATGACCTAAAGTGAGAATCTTACTCTGCCAGGTGGAGACCATCGCCTTAGACACAGTGTTAGCCTTCTCTGAAGCCCCATTGAAATAAGAACAATTTCTTCTCTTATTTTCATAACAATTTAATAAGAAAAAATAACACAAAATTGTACTTCAAAAGAACATTATAGACAGGTTTTTTTTTAAATTTCCCAAATGGCCTCATCTTAAGTTTTAGTGTTAATCATCTCCTACAGTTCTATTTCCACTGAAAACCAGGCTAACTCTAGAGCTCAAATCAAATAATTTTTTATGCTTAATTTTTTGAAGGTTATTTTTGGTCTCATTAGTCATCCACATTTTTTTCTAGCATGCTCATCACAATCAGAGGAATTCTCTTATAATCATGTCAAATATATACATTATACATCTATTTCGATATCAAAGTGGGAGCTTCAGATCTGCTGATGGTTACTGCATTGTTTTAAATGAACTCAAACTCTCAGAGTTAAATTGTATTATCTTCTTGTGCAAATTCGCTGATATCCTGTTAATGTTAGTTACTAAATGATTGAAGTCATCTTTGACTGACCTGGTATGTCACCTTGACAATGTGAAGTTATTGCTCAAGATTTCACTGGAGAGCAGAGCTTTTATCAGTGTATTATTTCATACAGAGGCTCTTGTGGCTCATTTTCTCTGCAGAAGAGTTCTTTGAGCCCTCCCTCTTGTTTTCATACATTTTCCTAAACCATACTCCCCTGTTCTTTTACAGTGAATGCTATTTTACTTAGCAGCCGTATAGAATTCAAGCTGTTACTTTCCTTGCTGTGGAATTCTCTTTTTTAAATTTATTTATTGTTTTATTAATTTCAGTTTATTCACTTTGCATCCGAGCTGTAGCCCCACCCTAGTCCCATCCCAATCCTACCCTCCTTCCCTCCTCTCCTCTCATGTCCCTCCCCAAGTCCACTGACAGGGGAGGTCCTCCTCCCCTTGCCTCTAATCCTAGTCTATCTGGTCTCATCAGGACTGGCTGCATTGTCTTCTTCTGTGACTTGGTAAGCCTGCTCCCCCCTCAGGGGGAGTTGATTAAAGAGCAGGCCACTGACACTCTTATGTTCTTTCCTCTTAGGTTTACAGCAATCCCTCCATTCTGTCTAGTCTATCGCCTCTCTCACTCATCTTTCTATCCAGCTATCAAAGATTCCTATTCCTTTATACTGAAACTCATTTCTGTAGTATGCTACAAAAAAAAAAAAAAAAAAAAAAAAAAAAAAAAAAAAAAAAAAAAAAAATGGAAATGTTATTTACTTTCATTCCAGAAGTTTACAATTTGTTACAAACTATTGTCGGGAGCCACTCCCGCCATTACAAGATGGCGCCGGTTTCCTGCTTCCTGGTTCTTCTTGCCAGCATTGTTTTGCGATCTGCGCATGCGCCGCCTTATGCTAATGTTGGCTTGTGTGGTCCTCCATTTGGAGACCACATGCTAATTGGGTTTTGTGTGGAGCACCAATTACAGACGAACAAGTCACCCTGCTGGCTACTTAAGCAGAACGCACACAGGGTTCGGGGTCCTTCTCCATCTGCTGTTAAGAGCCTCACAATAAAGTTGCTGCTGGACAAATCCGTTGTTGCTGCGTCGTCCTTATCGGCGAGGGCTGCGCACGACAAACTATTAGAAAAAAATTATATTACACTTTGCAAATATTTTAATGAGCAATTTAAAATGAAATAGGGAAGAATTTTTAACTAATACTAAGACTCAGGAATCTTCTTGGTTGTTACATAGAGGTCTTCAAAAATAGTGATCATTTTCATGTTGTTTCTTCTGGTCAGGAAACAAAAGCAGTACTGTTTTATGTCATTATTCCTGGAAAGTCCATTTGTGAGAAGAACATAAGGTAGATCACACCTGAGCCATTTATAGCTGAAAAAGAGTCCCCATAAGTCCATTCTATTATTACAAAATGCACAGATATGTTTAGAAAACAATACTGTGATTTTAACACCTATCCAAAAGTAACCCAGTCAGCACAAACATTCTTTGAACTTTCATTTCGATTTTCCCTGAGCTATAACTCTGTAGTCTGACCTTATCTTGTGATGCTAGGCGCTGACAATGAACAGCTCCCTGTCAACCACAGGAGCCTGAGAGGACATAGCCAGCACTCTGCAATATGCCTTGTTGCTAACCCAGTATGTTATTCAGCTCACGGCTTTTGAACTCACTGTATTCTCCACTTACAATGGGCTTCACTAACTGTATCTCTATCAAAGCTAGAGGAGTGTCTACATATGCCATACATCCTATAGGAAGATTTGGTGAAAATATAAAGACATAGCTTTCAAAATGAAGCCTGCAGTGAAATTTTCCACTGGAATAAATTCACTCCACATCCCCCACCTCACGCAACTCCCTGTTTTGTCGACTGCTGTCATCTTTTTCTGTCTTGACTCAGAGGTCTCAGAGGAAGCACCTTGCTGTTCTGTCACTGAACTTGGTTTTGTCACAGTTGCCAGCACTTCCTTGTCCTCAGCTTATTTGAAGAACAGTCATACTGAGTGCTACTTCCTGTTCTTGATGTGTTGTTAATTCGTGTATTTAATGCCATGACCTTTTCCAGTGTTCTTTCCTCACTGATTTATCACTGTCACCTTTGCCAGTTGCTTATTTTCTGTCCTGCCTTTGAATATTTTGCACTGTATGGGGCTCTGGTTTGTCCTTCTCTTTTCTTTTGTATGTCTATCTGGATAAGTTAATTCAGTTATCATGGACTTACAAATTACATTATGTGCGTAGATCTAACGAGTCAGAAGCAAGCATTTTTTTTCCCTGATATTTATATTTACAATTGTAGCTGCTGATGAAGGTTTTTACTTGAATAGACCGACATGGAAATTTATTTCGTAATTATGTAAGCAAAAACTGGCTCATATTATTCTGTGTCTCTCAATTTAGATCTCCAAATCAAAACTGTGCCCACCTGCCAGCACTTCCACACCAGTGAGCAAACGCATTCCTGAATCTTTCAATGCCTCTATGCTCCAACCATGCTACAACCATGCACTCTTCTCTACTGCTCTTTTCTTTCTCTTATTCCAACATTTAAATTCACTAGCAAATTTTATTTCAACTAATAGGCTTGATTCTTAGCATCTCTCCTTTCTCATTATTAACTAATTGGAATCAATTCTTTACTCAATTATAATAGCAAAAAAGGAAGGTTTTTTTTTTTCAATAAAATATATATCTTAGCTCTATCCACCCCTAATAAGTCATCCAACACCTTCTTAAAAGAGCATCTTGGGATGTAGGAGAAAATCCAATTTCTTTTCTGGGAGGCAGGGGGAAGAATATGGCCTTTTAATTTTTTTTCAATTTAGTTGTAATTTAGTATATTATTGTGGAAAAAAAGACTACAGAGAAATGACAACAACAAAACACAATAGGAATAGAATTATCAGCAGGGAATTGAGAGTGAGGAGGTGGAATGAGCTGTAAAACTTTTGAGTATCCACTTTGAGTGGATACTGAGTATGTGCTATCTGTGGCTATTACTGATCCATATGATTGCCTGTTCTGTTTATTTGATGTGTAAGCTGAGTGGAAATCAACAGTAGTCAATCCTGTTTGTTCTAGGGAAGGCACATCAACAGAACTTCCACATCCTGTTGTGGCAAAGAAGTAAGACTTATCATTAAGTCAATACAGCTTTAATTTTCAGGTGTCTTCCCCACATAGACGCAGTCTAAAACTTATAAAGGAACTGTGACGACATAGTCAATATGCAGCTCGGTCTTCATGCGGGTGCTCTAGTAAGGGGAACAGGACATGGACTTGTTGCCTGCTTTTCAATCACCTCTCCCTGATGGGGGAGAGGGGTCCATTGCCAGGCCACAGAGGAAGAGGATGCAAGCACTCCTAATAAGACTTGATTGGGGTCAGATGGTAGGGGAGGAGGGTTCCTCCTTTCTGAGAAATAGGGGAGGGGAATAAGGGGAAAGAGGGAGGGAGAGTGGAACTTGGAGGATATGAAAGGAGGGGCTACAATCCAGATGTAAAGTGAATGAATTATAAAAAATTAAAGTTAAATTTAAAAAAAGTCAGTAGGATGGTACCCTGGGAGTTGTTTTCTTCCTTTGGTTACAAGCAAGGGGCAAATTATTTCTATTTCAGGAGTGAAGGGATTTTCATAAGAATAAAACCAATTATTCCTTTCACTTTATAGCACCTCTTTAAACATTCCAGTGCCACCCAATAGTCATCAAAGTGAGGAAAGGGGAATTCTGGAACAAACGTGGCTGAGTTTAAGATCCAGATTCTATAATACTCTAATTATATCATGTCCCATTACCTCGCTTCTCATTATAATCTGGTCACACCATTGTTCTTTCAATTAATTAAAAAGCTATGTTCTGTTCCAATTCTAACAGTTGCTGTATGCTAACTCCTTCTACCCAAAGCTATTTTCTTCTTTATGTCAGAGGCTAAATTTTTCTTAACTTAGGTCTCAGACACTCTTTCCCTGGGTTTCTACTGAGTACCGGTTGACTTCTTTCTTCTAGTTCACATCTATTTTATTATCACAAACAGAACCTAAATTTTTATTTTACAAGGATTCCTGTTTTTTTGTTTGTTTGTTTTTCTCATATGTCCATAATCAGCACAAGCCTAAATATGGGCAAGCCACTTCCTCTTTCTTAAACATAATAGTCAACACAGTATTTTTTCAATTACTATAAATCCTACCTTGTGAAGACACATGGTTAGAGATCAATACATATCTTCAAGTTATATTTCAATTGAAATTAAGTTACAGTAATGTTATGACCGTGAACAGAAGCAAATAATACCCCCTTTAAGAAAGTGACATAATGTATACCAATTTTGCATTGCCCAACCTGATACTTCTAAAATATTATTAATGTATACAACTATTCACTACAAAAAGTGTTGAATTATTTGGTTCTGACATTTCACAGGTTTTTGTGTCACGAGAAATGGATACATATTTTAACATTTCTTTAGGTCTAGTTAAATGGATGCATCATGACATACCTTGCTAAAAAGAGAGAGAGAGAGAGAGAACTCATGGTTCTGCAATTATTTGACAAGTAATTGATGCAATGAATGTAAAATTGCTTTAATGAATATACACCCATAAAGATAAATACATACATGAGTACAGTTATATTCAGTATTATGACAATTTGGTTGTTTATAGACTGCATTTATAATAAGATGGGTACCAACACATCTTATATTGCCTGATTATATATATTATATTATATTGCCTGATGAAATGAGATGTTTAATTTATCATAATTTTCCCCATGATTGAAATTTGTGTGTCTGTGTGTGTGTGTGTATAACACACAGCAATAACCATGTGAGTTCATTTAGTTATATCTACGCAGCTATGATGATAAGTAAAGCATGCTTGATCCCATCTCTCTCTGCAATGACAAAAAACTGGAATTGTTGATCATGCTCAGATATCTCAGAAAATAACAGAAAGCTTAATATAAAGTTACATTACATTATCAAATATAACTAATAGTTATCACTGTGGCTTCACCCTTAAAGCTGAAGCAACCCCTAAAAGTAAACTTGGCCTAATGATGTAAGCTTGTAAATAATCATCTATCTCCTTGGAATAGTGCATCTTTTTTCCTTCCCTAGCTCATTTCAATATTTAGGTTATGACCGCCACAATTATTGACAGAAAACTAACAAAAGACTCTTTTTCCCATGTCCTGAAACAGGTAGCAAAGGACTGTTAGGCCTGAGAGAAGGAAAACACAAGAGATCAGCACATATTCATTTTAGCTTTCTCCTGGTAGAACTTCTCAGCCACAGCACCAGAAAGAATAAAATACTGGGGCAGTTTAACAGATATGCCAGCTGTGTAGATGGACCTCCCATGAAATCAGAATGCATAGCTTTAATACTAAATTATGAAACTTCCATGCCAATGACTTAGAATAGAGTGTGTTTATGTGTCTCTGTGTGTCTTTCTCTGTGTGTTTGTGTGTTCATGTTGAATGAGGGAGTGGTGAGAGAGGTGGTAGTTAAACATAAAATAATTGGCTGAAAGGAGCACAGATTGAAATCAATGATTTTTCTACCCTAATGTCAGAAGCAACTAGTGTGTATGGGTTAATAACCTCTGTTTGTGGCTTTATATGCTAGCTAGGTAAGTAGGACCAGTAAAGTAACTTATTTCCTTGAAAAGCTCTAGAAAATCCTAATTTTTAGATAACAATTCTTCATCCCTTTCCCATACCATCTTTTATGTGCTGTTCAGGAAATAACTAGCAGAAACCTGGTCAGAGAGAAATAGAGAGATGGAAGACACAGGAGACTGAATATGTCTCTCTGGCTTGCCTTGTTTCATTTTGGCTCTTTTTTATTAATTACAATTTATTCACTTTGTATCCTAGCTGTAGTCCCCTCCTTCTTTCCCTCCCAATCCCATTCCCCTCTCTCTTCTCATCGTATGCCATTCTCCAAGTCCACTGATAGGGGAGGTCCTCCTTCCCTTCCCTCTGACCCTAGCCTATCAGGTCTCATAAGGACTGGCTGCATTGTCTTCCTATGTGGTCTCTTAAGGCTGTTCCCACCTCAGGGGGAGGTGATCAAAGAGCCAGCCACTGAGTTCATGTTAGAGACAGTCCCTGTTCCCCTTACTAGGGTACCACCTTGGACACTGAAATGCCATGGGCTACATCTGTGCAGGGGTTCTAGGTTGTCTCCATGCATGATCCTTGGTTGGAGTATCAGTCTCAGAAAAGACCCCTGTGCCCAGATTTTTTGGTTCTCTTGCTCTCCTTGTGGAGCACCTGTCCCTTCCAGGACTTTCTATCTCCCCCTTCTTTCATAAGATTCCCTGCACTTCGCCCAAAGTTTGGTAATGATCCTCAACATTTGCTTTGAAACACTGCTGGGTAGACTCTTTCAGAGGGCCTCTGTGGTTGTTATGGCTTTTTTAATGTGACACTACAACAACCATGAGTCAAGCTAGAAAACATGTTGCTAAAGTAAAGAAATGAACCATGAAATCCACATTTACATAAACCTATTCATATTAAAATGTTCAGAATAGATGTATTCTTAGAAACAAAAAGTGGACCAGTATTAGTGGGGCAATCAAAAGACACTCATTCTGGAATACTAGAAAACTCCATTAATGGACATTTTGACTTAAGCACACCAACTGGCATTGCCAAATCTTTCTTAGCATTGCACTATAGACTACTTTTTCTTCAGAGAGGAATGATGGGAGTTTCAACACAATATTTGGTTTCTAAAGAGTAGTTGAGAGTTAATAGAATTTTGTAGTTCTAAAATTGTTATATGATCTTTCCCATGTAATTATAAATAAAACATCATAAATTGTATGTAAGTTATGTAATTATGAAGAAACTAGTTCAGAGTACAAAGAAGTATAGGCAAGGTATGATTTAAGGAAACCACTGAATTATTTTAAGTGCTTCAAAAATAAAAACAGGACACAAGAATAGGAACACAAAATATTGTCAACTTGTTTTTAAAAGAATGATCAATTTAACTATAACACTATAATTAAGTTTCAGATTGCCTAAGGTCATGATATGACTTAGCAGATAAAGGTTCTTGCTGCCAGTTGTGACAACCTAAGTTTGATCCTTGAGACACATGGTGGAAGAAAAGAAATCAACTAGTTTTTTTTTCCTCTGACCTCCACATGTTGCTAGGCAACACACACACACACACACACACACACACACACACTTTACCCACAAAGAAGTACACAGCTGTGGAAAAAATCAGATTATCAAATGCTTAAAAAATGGATTGTATGCAAAATCAATCTTATTTCTAAGAGAAAAGATAAATGAAAATACAAAATAAGTTCAAAGGAGACAGGTATTTTTCATTACACACACAACATAAGAAAAGCTCATTTAAAACTACAAAATAACGGATAAAATTTGACTCAGGAGAAGAGCAATAAGATGAAGATAAGCATAGAAATCTAAGTTTAGAAAGAATATTATACATGAATACTTTTAAGAAAATATTTCGAGTTATAGTAAACGAAATGTGAGATAAAAATATCAATATAATATTTGGATAAATTACTGGAATATGGTATATGTAGCTTATTTGGCATAAGTTCTATGTGCGTTGTAGGCAACATGTCAGAACGAATATAGGAGGTTAGAGACGTAAACCTGGTATTTCTTTATCCATGATACTATTCCCACAAAGTGCCTGAGTTCCAAAGGTGGACACTGTGGTAGTGCAAATATAGAGATAAATAAACCATACAAAGTAGATTTTTTCTTAATAATTTTGTACCTTCTATGTCAAATTTAATAGATCTGGATCTTCATTATTATCAAAAGCTGTAATTTGAAACTGTCATTTTTTTTTTATTTCCTCACTGGCATCAATATGAAGAATTTCAGGATCTGCATTGTGCACATAATAATAAATGCTGTATATTATACGACTGCTTAAAAATTTCATTTAAAATTCACTTCATAAAAGTAAATAAATATCCCCTGAGTACGGTTCTAAGCACTGGAAAGGCAGAAAAATCACCTCAGGCAATGTGAATATTCTCATAATTTCACAGCATGAGAGAGCAATATTCCTCTGTAATCTTATCTCATTTTTCAGTTTTTATAAGAGAACGGATGAGAAGTTTTAGAATGTATAAGCTTATCTGCTTACAGTATGCATAAGGAAAATAAAAAATAACTGCTAACAAGTTATTTTTAGAACAATGTGGAAAATACCTAGTTTTACATTAACTTGGTCACTTTCAACACAGACCATTCTCTATAGTATTCTAATGATATCAAGTGTCTTCAAACCAAAATAAGATAAATATTCTACTCAAATCACAGTATGTTAAGAGACAGCTTAGTGTTTAAGAGTGTTAAATAGAGCCTGTGCTGTTGGTGTTCTGTTCAGGAAATTGTCTCCTGTACCAATGAGTTCTAGGTTCTTCGCCACTTTTTCCTCTAATAGATTTAGTGTGTCTGTCTGGTTTTATTTTGAGGTCTTTGATCCACTTGGACTTTAGTTTTGTGCAGGGTGATAAGTATGGATCTATTTTCATTTTTCTGCATGTGGACATCCAGTTGGACCAGCACCATTTGTTGAAGATGCTGTCTTTTTTCCATTGAATGGTTTTGGCTTCTTTATCAAAAATCAAGTATTCATAGGTGTGTGGGTTTATTTCTGGATCTTCTATCTGGTTCCATTGATCCATCATTCTGTTTCTATGCCAGTACCATGCAGTTTTTATTACTATTGCTCTGTAGTACAGTTTGAGATCAGGGATGGAGATACCTCCACACAATCTGTTGTTATACAGGATCATTTTGGAAATTCTGGGTTTTTTGTTTCTCCATATGAAGTTGAGAATTTTCTTTCATGGTCTGAAAAGAATTTTGTTTGTGTTTTGATGGTAATTGCATTGAATCTATAAATTGCTTTTGGCAGAATGGTCATTTTCACTAAGTTAATCCTACTGATCCAAAGCAAAAGACACTGTCATCAGAGCAAAACGACAGCCTACAGATTGGGAAAGGATCTTCACCAACCCCATATGTGACAGAGAGCTGATATCCAGAACACATAAAAAACTAAAGAAGTTAAAAAGAAACAAACCAAGTAATCCAATTAAAAAATGGGGTACAGAGCTAAACAGAGAATTCTTGGTAGAGGAAAATAGAATGGCAGAGAAACACTTAAAGAAATGTTCAACATCCTTTGTCATCAGGAAAGTGCAAATCAAAACGACCCTGAGATTTCACCTTTCACCCATCAGAATGGCTGAGATCAAAAACTCAAGTGACAACACATGCTGGAGAGGTGGAAAAAGGGGAACCCTCCTCCATTGCTGGTGAGAATGTAAACTTGTACAACCACTTTGGAAATCAATCTGGCACTTTCTCAAACAATTAGGAATAGTGCTTCCTCAAGATCCAGCTATACCACTCCTAGGCATATATCCAAAATATGCTCAAGTACACAACAAGGAAATTAGCTTAACCATGTTTATAGCAGCTTTATTTGTAATAGCCAGAACCTGTAAACAATTCAGATATCCCTCAACGGAGGAATGGATATAGAAATTGTGGTACATTTACACAATGGAATATTACTCAGCAATTAAAAACAAGGAAATCACGAAATTTGCGGGCAAATGGTGGGATCTAGAAAAGATCATCCTGAGTGAAGTATCCCAGACACATGGTATATACTCACTTATAAGTGGGTACTAGACCTATAAGATAGGACTAAGACCAGAAAGGAGAAGAGAACCTCCCCTATCAGTGAACTTGGGGAGGAGCATGCATGCAGAAAGGGGAGGGAGGGTGGGATCCGGAGGGGAGGAGGGAGGGGCTTATGGGGGGATACAAAATGAATAAAGTGTAATTAATAAAAAATAAAAATGTTAAAAAAAGAGCTACACTTTATATAACCTGAAATAAACTAAGGTTTCAAATTTTCACATTCACAATGATATTTGTTGTTTTTATAATGTTATGTATAACTAAAAACTGTCAGACCATTAAAACAAATTGAAATGGTAAAAAAGAAAGTGACGGATGCACACACACACAAAAAAAAGGTAATGAAAGAGGGCAAAAAAACAATGTCATGCCTATTTTTTAATCATCTAGCCTGCCAAAGTATTGGCATGAGTTAGAACAGGGTATTGGTATTATGCAATCATTGATTAAGATAAGCAAGTGTCCAGCTTAATGTTCAGATAAGGAAAGTTTAGGAATAAGTCTGTTGTCTTAATTTTAACAGTCATTTGTTTGAAGATAATTTGATTAATAAAGATAAATTCTGCAAACAAATATGTAGTTGTGATTAAGTGTGTGTGTGTGTGTGTGTGTGTGTGTGTGTGTGTGTGCATGTGAATTCAGGTAGAGAGAAAATCTTATGGGAAAGGGGCATCAAGATTTATGAGAATAATTTAACCAGACAAACATGTCTAAAATATAACAAAAATGTATCATTAATATTTTCTGAAAAAAATTTAAAGGCAGCCTATATTGTCTTTTTATTTTAATTATTAAGGCACATGTGCATGCTAAGAAGTCATCCTTTGTTGAATGGTCCTTTTCTCTTGGCCAGCACATACTAGCAATCTTTCTACAGCTCTGCTAAAAAATCACAATTTCCATTTGATTTCAACCTGTCTCAGTTTATTTAGATTTAATCTTTTTTGTTTCATTGAGACATGTAATTTTTCTGATCTATATCAGATTCTACATCACGATTGTTTGTGTGTAATAATACAGGAATAAATGTAGATAAGGACTAAAAATGCTTTCAATCAACTATTATTGGGCAGAGGAACCAGGACCCAGTTGGAATGTAAAAATGCCTTTTTTTTTTTAAACATGTGAGAAATAGATTTGAAGAACTTAAAGGTGAATTTGAGGAACAGAATGTGAAAAGGAGGTTGAACTGACTTTGCTGCCATGGAGTTCACACAGCTCAAAAAAAAAATGAAGCTGTCGGGCCTATGAACTAACACATTAACAACATTTGTCGTTTGGATGACTAAACATTATAAAGTGCTTCTGAAATTACCAAGTTCTGAATTGTGAAATGTTTGCATTTGTTAATTGCTAATCTCTTGAGTTTTATCAGTACTAGGGGTACAAAACCTTAAGTGTTCACTAAAAAAATAAACAAATAAACAACATCATTGAAAACACAGTTATTTTATTTACAAAACATACATTAAGAATAGAAAAAAAAGAAAGACAAAGAAATTGAATATAAAATGTTTGTATACATCTTAAGTTAGTTGACACTGGTTAGGAATCCATTTGAATTTTTCCCAAAAAACATTAAGTAGGTATGCCATTGTTATGTTTATTCTTTTGTGGTATTTAGTACATGTTTAATGCCTGCTGTGGAGTTGCACAAATAAATTGCAGGATGCAATAAATATTAAATGAAAATTGACTTCTTTCAGAATTAAAGCCAGCATGATGCCCCAATCTGTACCATCAAGGACCATCTTTGACTGTATCCTTTCACATCATAGATCAGTATACCCTTGATTTGATTGAGCGTTATTAGATTTGTTACTATTTCAGTTACTTTTCTAACTATTTCTCTTTCATAAATGTTATTCTCACCACTGTACCAGCAGGGATCATAAGTTCCTCGATTTTAAAGATTCAAATATCTAAAAAGGTAATTTTTAAAAATCATCATCTAAGTTTCAGGATACCTTCATTTGTGTCTTGTTTAAGTTAGATCAAGACAAAGAAACATTCATTGTGCTAGCATGCCCTTGATAAAATCAAGACTTTGGTCCCCAGAAAAGAATAATCTAAATCAGCAATGCATAAATGAAGCTACCTATGCACGAATATTTGATCTTTAATAGTAAATACATCATCTGTGACTATATGGTTTGAATTGGGAAGTGTTCTAGCAAATAAAATAAAGCAGCTCAGATAGCACTTACAGGGAATCTAATACAATGAATGCACAGGGATAGAGAGAATACATAGTACTGGGATGTGGAGGATGCTCTCCATTCTTTGTAATTTACGAAAGTAGTAAGTTGCTTATTCAGGACAGTAGTCAGTGGTTCAAAGATCTGCATTCCACATATGCCTCCACTCATATCTTCAGTATATTTTGTCTGTTCTGTTATCATTTGTTCAAATTTGTTGTCTTCTTTACTAAACTAACCATTTGTAGTAATGTACCACCTGTTATACTGAAATTTTAGATTGCCTTATACCTTGCCGGATATTTTATGCTCTCTGATCAAAGATCAAAATAATTAAAAGATTACTACATGTCGAGCCATTCAGATAAGTTAGTGAAAAATTGAGAAACAGGATTTAAAACTTACTACCTGAATGTCCATATGAAATTTAAAAAAATGCACTTTGAATACTGTGTTTAAAAATTAGCTGCAAATTTGATTTTATAAAGTACAATATACTTAGTTTTAGTTTCCTTGCTTTTCATATTTTAAGAAAACATTTCATGTAGGTAATTAACTAGCTGAAGACTGTAGGCAAACAGCAAGAAGCAGATTCCTCTAATAGTGTCTGAATTTCTCAACCAGCTCCATATTGTAGGTCAAACTGTGGACACAATTGCTTGGATTAGTTTTTCAGAAACTGTTAAAGCAAATGAATAGACCTTAGTCTAACACTTTCTTTTTTTGAGAGGTGAGCTACAGGAATCCTTAGAATTGATGTGGCTTTTTGTCATTATTACAATATTGGAAAATACACTCAAGCTTTGTTCAAGGTGAAATGCAATTTAGGAGACAAATTGAATATTGGGAAGAGTGGCTCTAATTTATTACAGCTTTATCTAGCTGCCCGTGAAGGAGAAGCTCTGAAGAACCGTGTAAAATTCAGAACTGAACGGTTCCTCTGCTTTTGTATTTCACCTTCTCTGTCTCTGTCTGTCTGTTTAGAACTGAGACATGTCCTGTGTGTTTGAACTTGCTGCTTTGAATCACTTTCTGAAAACAAAATTTATCCATGTCTCTTCTCCTTAATGCTAGAATAAATAATAAACCTTTTTATCAACCTTGGAAGATAATTAGCCTCTATAAACTGCAAGGGGGGAGCTTTCTCTGGCCCTGTGTTCATCTAATATGTGTTCAGCGATAGACTCTTACCTTCTGATAGCCAAAGACAACATCTGCCCAGGTCTTTTTAAATGGTCTAATTTTTCAGTTATTAATTTTTGTTTATTGGTTTGGCTCCCAGATTTCCTTTATAGATAACAAACAACAAAACATAACAATAACAGTTAGTTTGTTTATAAAATGATGATCTGTTGTCCTACCTGTGTAAGTCCAGGTGGTGAATTTACAATAAAATTTCTTCAGTGTTTGGCTGTTCTCCCCACTGTCTTATTCAGTTTGTTAATGTCATTTATGATTGACTTTTTGGCCCTTTTAAATTTTTGAGTAGTTTCATGTTTCTAACTTTTTTTCAGTTTAATACTGCTTTGTTGGACTGTGTCTAAGATGACCTGTTCAGTTTCAGTGGCGGATGGAATTTGAGTTCATCACATTAACAGGAATTACTCCCTGGAAGAAAGTCTCAAAGAATGACTTAGCCAAATACAAAGAAAGAGGAGTAGCTTGTTACATTAAAAGTTAACTTAGGACAATAAGATCTGTATTGATAATCAATAAATTATACTTTTCACATTAACTTAGAGACCTAAATTTCTAAACAGACATTTGTGAACTAATTTTCACATTCATTAAATATAAATAATTTTTCTAATCTATTGATTTTATTTTGTTAACATCTAAAATCAATGCACAGGTTCTAAGTGTTTTTATGTTTTCTAAGTCTTAAATGTTTGTACAATATACAAGAGTCAAACTCACTTACTATGTAATAATTATGTTCTTCTATTTGATAATAATAAACTTGATGAAGAAAATAAACTCCTACCTTGTACATTATTTTTCAAATGCAAACATCTATTACTTGTCTTTTGATGTAAACCTCTTTAATTCTTAATCATTCCACGCCTCTTTTTAAGGAAAAGCTTTTGCAGCAATACCCGATGAAAGAATGCTTTCTTCATTTGAAAGATATATTCCTTGCCCTGCTTGACAGGAGGCCAAATCAGTATCCAGAACTTCAGGTAAGACTCTGCCGCAGACATCCAGCTCTCCCTCATAGTCTGTCAAGCTTCCCAAGCACCCGGTCCCCTAGTCTCCATATCCTGACACACAACTCTGGCAGAAGCTGCAAGCTCTACCAGAGGCCATGGCGATTCTCGGAAACCCAGAGGCAGTGCTGGTACCAAAACCCAAGAGGTCACACAGGCCACTAAAACTCTAGCCAAAACAACTTACCGAACCCTAAGACTCTCCAGGCGCTTACCAGAACCACAGGCCACTCAGGCCACAGGACCAGAAAAGAAAAAAAAAAGGGGGGGGGGACTTCCATCCTACAAAAATAAACACAAAGTTTAACACTAAAACCTGTAACTACCCCAAATCCAGATGCCTAAAGGCCAGCAAAAAAAGCAATCCACAATAGCCAGGGGAACTTGGTACCACTAGAGCCCAGCTATCCTACTACAGCAAGCAGTGGCTATTCCAACGCATAAGAAAATGACCTTAAAACCAACTTTATGAAGATAATAGAGGTATCTAAAGAGGAAATGAACTAATCTCTTTTAAAACACATCCAGGAAAATACAAACAATAGGAGGAACTGAATGAATCCCTTACAGAAAGCCAGGACAAAATAAATAGGGGAAGGAAATGAATGAAAGTGTTTTACACCAAGTAGATTGGACAAGAAAACGAAGCCACCTCACCACATAATAATCAAAGTACTAAACATACAAATGAAGTAAGAATATTAAGAGATGGAAGGGGGTGCTGGGAATGGTAGCACACGCCTTTAATCTCAGCAAACAGGGAGGTAGAGGCAGGCAGATCTCTGTGGGTTTGAAGCCTCCCTGATCTGCAAAGCTAGTCCAGGACAGCCAAGGCTACACAGATAAACCCTGTTTAGAAAAATCAAAAACAAATTTATATATCTTTATCTATTTATCTCTATCTATTTCTCTACCTGTATGGAAGAGGAAAAGGGCTAAGTAACAGATAAAGAACACCACAAGAAAACCTACTGAATCAAATAACTTGGTCTCATTGTGGCCCATGGATACTGAACTGACAACCAGAAAGCCTGCATGGGTTTGACATCAGTGCTCTGCATATTTGCTATGGTTGTGTAGCTTGGTCTTCTGTGGGTCTTCTAAAAGTGGGGAAGAGGCTGCCGCTGACTCTTTTGCCTACTTTGGGACCCTTTTACTCCTACTGGGTTGTCTTGAACAGCCTTAATATGAGGACAGGTGTTTAGTCTTATTGTACCTTGACATCCCATATATGGTTGTTATCCCTAGGAAGTCTACACTTTTCTGAAGGGAAATGGAGGAGGAGCAGATCCAGGTAGATGAGAGGTGAGGCAGGGGACGGGGAAGTTGGTACTGGAGAGGGACTGCAGTCACAATGTGATATATGAGAGAAGAATAAATAAAAAAAATTAAAAATAAAATCAAACAAACTGCCAAGCTTCCCAAGCACCCGGTCCCCTAGTCTCCATATCCTGACATACAACTCTGGCAGAAGCTGCAAGCTCTACCAGAGGCCATGGCGATTCTTGGAAACCCAGAGGAAGTAGGACAGGAGTTGTTTGGCTGAAGGCATTTTTCTGCAGGTGAGGGAGGGAAAGAGAAGGTTATAATGGAGGAAGAAAATGCTAAAACTTCATATACATGTTTTAAATTGTCAAGAATAAAAAATAATGAACTATAATTTTTTTTTTTTTAAAGATCTATGCCTCGGCTCTTTTAATATGCGTCAGTGCAAAGGAATGGAACTGCCTGAACTATTAGTATTTTCTACCCAGGTTTAGCAACATAAACAAAAGGAGAAATAGCGGAAACCCAGATGGCAATGAAGAGGAAGAAAACCACATACTCAGAGATAAAGTGACCACAATAACTTAGAACTTTACCCATCCATGACAGAATTGGGGTGGGGGAAGTAGGTCTGCTCAGCATAGACACATTTGTGCAGTCTGCATGCTCAATGAGATATCCCTTTATAATATTTTTCAAATGTCCATATTTGTATGAGGTATTAAAATTTGTCAGACCAGTGATTTTCTCTGATTTCCTTTTAATTCTGTTGAATAGGACAAACACTTTAAAATAAAACCATAGCTATCAGCTACACTTGAATAATGGGAAGCAAATTCCAAGCTTAGTATCATTTTGCTGCAAAATAAAACAACATATGCCTGGCTTTGCTGAATTCCATTCTGAACTCTGATTCTATGCAGAAATAAAAGACATAAATTTTAATATTCAATATATCTAAATACATTCATGATTTTAAAAGATTAATATATTATCCTTATACTCAATTTTTTGCGATCTATTAATCAGGCAGGACTGTTGAAGTTTCATAAATTAACCTCTTCCAAGATGTTAAAAATATTTTGAAAATACACAGATGATTTTATATTTTATTAAAAATATTGTGTTTTGCAAAGAAAATACATTCCTCAGACAATGGTATATGCTTATATAATCAAAATGTTATCACAAGACCAATTATATGGTGATCTCCTTACACTAATATTTTTTTTTCTCAAAACTAAGGGTGTGGACCTTACTAGTGAAACATTTGAGCATAGGATTATATATACAGCTAAACTCATATTTTTGTAAATATACTCTAACAAGTTTTAAAAACCTTCAGAGAACACATTGATTAGTTTCTTCAGTCTGCTTTTCCATTAATCTTATAAACTAAGGATTCTCTAGAGAAAAAAATAATAATTACCTGGAAAGTCTTTTATAATCACAAATTTTATCATACAAATTTTAATGTAATAAGTTTAACCATGTCTTTGTAGCTTTATGTCAAGCACCTCTATAATTAGACTTTTTGGGAGCATAATATTTTAAACTTAGTATATACAACAGACAGATTAAAAGTATTTTATATTTGGCAAAACATTTAAAATTTAATATTTATCAAATGTGTTTACATATACTGCCATATATTTTTACCCCAGCAAGGGGTAAAAGATGAAAAAAATAGACATAGGAAGAAAAAACTTGGAAACACTTTTAAAACATACCAATAAAATATTTGATCAGAAAGGCTGGCAATTAAAAGGAACCTCTGAAAACAGAGATTAGGGCAATGCTATGCTATGTAAAAGTCTCCAATCTGTTTTAACACTGTAATCAATTCATGGTAGAGAAAAATAATGTGTTAGTCTCTTATTTTCTTATCATGCTGGTCTACTCTGCTTTCTTGCATAGTTTCTCTGCTTAATGTAAGAAAGAAAGCTAAAAATTTAGCTAGAGCTACATTTTTAAGTCGACATATTTGTTATGCTTTTGATGGCATCTCCATTTCCTTAGTTTTATTGCTCTCATATGCAAAACAGTAGTATAATATAGGCTTTTTTAGATAATGATAAACTTTAAAAAGAGATAGCATAAAAAAATTCCTGGCATGAACTCAGTCTTTCTAGTAGGTTCAGCTGTGTCCCATTAACAGATAAATATGGATCTTTGGGTTCAGTAACCATGAATGCGGTTTTATTTAAAATCAGAGAATTTAAAGGTGACATTAAGTGAAAGATCTCAAGTTGATATCATCCTCGATTTATAATGTGCCTTAAGCCAATGGCTAGTGACATTTTGAAAGACAAAAAAGAAAGAAAGTGAGAGAGAAAGAAAGAAAGAAAGAGAGAAATAAAGAGAGAAAGAAAAGAAAGAAAGAAAGAAAGAAAGAAAGAAAGAAAGAAAGAAAGAAAGAGGAAGAAGGAAGGAAGGAAAGAAGGAAGAAGAAAAAAGGGGAGGAAACAAATGTGGGAATTATGATATTGGCAATCAATTTTCAGACTTGTGAGTTTTTACTAGAGGTTGGTAAGGAAGAAGAGAGATTGCTCAACCATTTCTAGAATGAATCAGAATCTACCAACAATGTGAGTGTGGACATTCAGCCTCCAGTTCTGGGCAGGACACCTGCTACTTTACATAATTAAACTCAGGACAATTGGATACAGATGCTCTAGGAAACCAGCTCAGGTTTTAAAAATGATTTCTTCCAATCCTCTTGATTTTGTGTGAACTTGTATGTTTTCAAGCTAATTGGTGTGCACCAACATAGCCATATTCGTTAACTTAACTGTCACTGATTCATTTAGTGCCTCATCTGCAAAACTGATTTTATCCCTGTTATTAAATATTCCACATACTGAGTCTATATATCTATTATATTTGTTCACTTTGATGAACCTAAAGTTAATTATGGCTGGTCTATATTTTGAGAGTAAGGTGAATTTAGAAGGTGAGTAGTTTGGTGGTATAGAAATGTATGTATGACACAGAGTCTAATGAAGGTTATAATTTGCATGAAAAGAAAAAAGGTGCTAGGAGAAACAGAAAATATTCACTGTTTTTTAGAGTAGAAATGCCTATAAGATGGCAAACAGGACAAAAGTGCCTCCCAAGGTTGTTCCAAGACCAGAATTATGTGGCATGTTGGCTGTCCTCCAGTGACCCTAAGGCAACATCTCAGTGCAGGTATAATTAGATTGGCAAAGTCTTGGGTATTTATGGGAAATGAATAGCAAATATTTTATGTTCTTAAGACTTGAAGGTCTAATTATAAAGTTGAGAGGTCCAGATTTGAATATGTAATAAGTAGTAGCATATTATAAATGTCATTCAATGGGCAATGACAGAAATCGACTTCTGATTTCATTGTGCATTACAAATATTGGTTACTCGTGAGCTTACTATAGGGTATAACATACACACAGAATTGTGAAGCATAAAGCTCTTTGGTTACTATTGAGAGTAGTTACAATTTGTTTCTAAACATACACCTCTGGAAAATTAGGTAAGAGTTGTTAATAGTAGATTTTATCATTATTTATGTAACATTAAGTAGTACATAATTAAAAAACAAATTAAGATTTTCTAATCTTGAGGAAATATAATTTTCTCCACTTACTTCAAACTGCACTTTGTATTTGAATTCGTTGTTTTCCTTTGGATTCCATTAAAATGTAGTATTTTAAGATAACATATTACTGTTTAGTAAGGTTACACATGATGACCCATAAAGATGATTGTCTCCTCTTTACTTTTCTCTGAACATATGTAACATACAATCTACTTACTTAAATATGTCACTGCTTTACAAAGGGAAACAAAAGCCATGGTTTTTAAATGCATCTTTTTTTTGCTGAAAAAGAAAAAAGAAAGCAAACTATAGTAATAAATTATAATTCTGCAAAAGTAATTTTAAAGAAATATTTGTTACCAATTGAAAACTTGTCTGAATATAAAGCAGATACACTTATTTTTATTATAGTTATTCCATGAAAAAAACATTGGAGCAAGTTAAGTTCTTAGTTTTTTGTTGTTGTTGTGAGAGACCAAAGACTTAAAATCAGTGGGTATTGTTTTAAAGGCTAGCTAGGTGGAGACACATCCAGTAATTCCCTGAGGGGAGGTACTAGCCTTACTGCATTCTTTCCCTGCCCATTAATTATACAGTTGCTAGGAAAATGGCCCATATGAGCAGGCCCGAACTGTTTGTAGTCTTGGCCACTAAAGTGGACCAATCATTTCAAAAGTCAGTTTCCCTTACCCAATCATGTAATGCCAAAGCATGTTAAGTCACTACTTGTGTGTTGTTTTTTTGTTTTTGTTTTTGTTTTTTCCCTTAAAAACTCTGTACCCCTAGACCTCGGGGCACACATTCCTCTCCAGTTTCCACAGGAGGTTTGCGTCCCGTGTTTGAACTCATATACAATTAAAAAACCTCATGTATTTACAGAAGAATCTATTTATTCCTGGTCTTTTGCGGTTCGTGAACTTAGGTTAACAGCTGTTGTTTTTTAATTTTTAAGAACTAGTAAATATGCCCAAAGACATATATCGCTTGATCTCTGTAAAACAGATAAATATTGGAAATATTCTACAATCATCTCTGAGTGTTTGCACTTAATATGGAAACGGCAGAGAGAAAACCTGTATGATGAGAAATAAGAAGAACAAAAACTCCTGAAGTCTGCTGTAATCTCAGCTCATTAGGAGTCTAAATGTCTGTATCATCAACTAACTTGTAATCCTGACCTAATTAGACAAAATAGATTCCTGTACTTTTACAGTGAGAGTGCTTCGGAGGGAATATTGCTTGGAGTAGGAAATTGGTATAGACTACTTGATCCAATCTACATCAACAGTTTTAATATGCTCTATGAAAGGCCCAAGATTTAAGGATGCCTAACAGTCTCCATGATAGGTCTCAGATTCTCCCCAGAAAGGGTAGGCCTGAGTTTCTGTTTCCCCAAAAACAAAACACTTAGGCAGTTACTGGAAAAGCTACAAACTGCCCTGGGGCAGAAAATGCCCCTGGACAAAGCCAATCAGGGGGTAACAGGAAAGAACCTAACATTCCTGAGGTCTATAGATAGCTTGTTCAATGTTAGTTAGCCAATAACTTTGTAACAAGCCTGCTTTTGCTAAGTGATACCCAATCATGTAACTGCCAGTCTGGAAATTCCCATTCCTTGCTTATACCTCAATAAAAACCCTGCATAACTGCTGCTGAGGATTTTGGTAGTGAGCCACTGTGCTGGTGCAGTCTGGGATCACCAAACAGAGGCTCTTTTCCTTTTGCACAGGTGAATCAGACTCTGGGTGGTCTTTGGAAACCTCTCCATTCGGGCATAACAAACACTCTATACTTCTGTTATCTGGCTTATCAGAATGTGGTTATATTTTTCATAAAATCACATTCTTTAAAATTTAAGTGTCTGCATGCTGGAGAGGATGTGGAGAAAGGGGAACCCTCCTCCATTGCTGGTGGGAATGTAAACTTGTACAACCACTTTGAAAATCAATCTGGTGCTTTCTCAGACAATTAGGAATAGTGCTACCTCAAGATCCAGGTATACCACTCCTAGGCATATATCCAAAATAAACTCAACTATACCACAAGGACATTTGCTCAACCATGTTCACAGCAGCTCTGTTCATTATAGCCAGAATCAGGAAACAACCCAGATGTCCCTCAACGGAGGAATGGATACAGAAATTGTGGTGCATTTACACAATGGAATACTACTCAGCTATTAAGTACAAGGAAATCATGAAATTTGCAGACAAATTAATGGGACTAGAAAAGATCATCCTGAGTAAAATAATCCAGAAACATAAATACAGGCATGGTATACAGTCACTTATAAGTGGATATTAGCCATATAATATAGGATAAACATACTAAAATCTGTACACCTAAAGAAGCTAAGCAAGAAGGAGGACCCTGGGTAAGATGATCAATCCTCATTCAGAAAGGCAAACAAGACAGACATCAGAAAAGGGAGAAAACAGGAAATAGGACAGGAGCCTACCACAGAGGACCTCTGAAAGACTCTACCCAGCAGTGTATCAAAGCAGATGCTGAAGCTTATAGCCAAATTTTGGGCAGAGTGCAGGGAATCTTGTGAAACAAGAGGGAGATAGAAAATCTGAGGAGACAGGAGCTGCACAAGGAGAGCAACAGAACTGAAATAATCTGGGCACAAGAGTCTTTTCTGAGACTGATACTCCAGACAAGCACTATTCATAGATATAACCTAGAACCCCTGCTCAGATGTAGCCCATAGATTCAGTCTCCAAGTGGGTACCCTAGGATCTGTCTCTGGCATAAACTCAGTGGCTGTCTCTTTGAGTACCTCCCTCTGGAGGGTACAGCCTTGCCAGGCCACAGAGGAAGACAATACAGCCAGCTAAGGTCAGCTAGAAGAGAAGGAAGTCCTCCTTTATCAGTGGACTAAGGGAAGACATAGTAGGAGAAGAGAGAGGGAGGGTAGGACTGGAAAGAGATGAGGGAGGGGGCTATAGCTAGGATACAGAGTGAATAAATTATAAATAGAAATAAGAAAAGAAAGAAAAAAAGAAAAAGAAAGAAAGGAAGGAAGGAAGAGAAAGAAAGAAAGAAAGAAAGAAAGAAAGAAAGAAAGAAAGAAAGAAAGAAAGAAAGAAAGAAAGAAAGACCAGAATATTGCCCACAGAATCAGAGCAGTGGAACTGTGGATCTAGGGGAGAAGAGAAGTTGGTGTGGGCAGGGACTGGGAAGAGTGGAGAGAGGAGAAACTGTGGTCAGGAATTGTTATATGAAAGAATATATATAAATATAGCCTTTATATATATATTTAAAGAATGAAAAAAATTATGAAGTGACTGAAACAGATTCTAGGCATATGGTTTTCAAATTCTGAGAGCATGGTTGTTTACCCATGTGAAAAATAAATGAGATTTGTCTCAGATGAAGTATTTTCTGGAAAACAAATAAATAAGGTAACACTGCTTAGAGCTGCCCTTCACTTAACCCTGGGAATCCAGGTAGACCTCTTCTCTTGGAGGCTGGGGAACAAAGAGGTTGATAGCTCAGTTCTCCAAATGCTTTCAGTTGTTGATTACTTTCATTAATTCCCTTGCAGATTATCCTTACTGACACACCTGATACTTGTTCAGGTCACATTACTATTGCCCCTTAAATTAATTCACTACTGCTTTTGAGATCCTTACCTGAAATTTCATTCTCTCTGAGATCCCCCACCACGACCCTCACTCCATCTGCTGCCACTGCCCCTGGAGCAGGATTCAGTCTCCTTGTTGTTTTAATACAGAGCTTGCTTGTTGATTTTGTTTGAAACATGTATTCTGCAGAACTACAGAGTTCACTCCCAGAGGGCTTTGATCTAGGAGCAAAGAAAGGATGTGGTAAGAGAAGAGCAAACACGAGTGGTTCAAAAACCATCCCATCCTGCAACTCAGCCAGGGCCATTTGTTTTGCTGACAAAAGACCACGCTGAGTTTCTGACTGGAAGCCCTCAAGCACTGTGTGAAGAGTCTGACCTTCTGGAGGTTTCTAAAAAATCCCCTCACGATAGTCAAGCATCTGTTTCAGAGTTTTACCAGTTATGAAACCTATTGTGTTTCAAAGCTTAAAAACATATTGTAAGTTCCAAGTAATTGCTTCAGCCAAGAGTTACTTTAACTTGTGATTACAGTGAATCTTTATAGTCTAGTTCTGAACTGTGAACTTACCTTGTGTGTCACATGCCATGCCCTTTGTTTTGTTGGTTTTTGTTTTGTTGGTTTTTGTTTTGTTTTGTTTTTGTTGTTGTTGTTTATTGGGGGGTTTTATTTTCTTGAAGGTTTGTTTTTGTTTTATCCATGAAAGATAATTCTCTAACTTTTCCACAATCTCAATCCTCCTTATTTTTCAAAATCTCTTGGGCTTTATTGTGGTACCTTGCTTTTTTTAAATGGAATTTTAAATTGCCAGGAGGTGGATATATCTGTTCAAACCTTGGTTTTGAACCAGAATCACTCTTCCAGTATTGGTTGATTTCTTCCTGGAATCTTAATTGTCATTGTGTTGTAAATGATGACAAATAAGCATCTTAATATTTGTTCACAGAAGTCAGCTGATTCCAAAATGCATCACGGTAACAAGCTGATGAGGTGAGAAACATAAAAAAGGAATCTGTTTGTGATCTTTGTCTGATCTTCAAACTTCCCTAATTTTGTCCACTTGTGCTTCTGTGATGTCCTTGATAGGTATGTTAATTTATAGTTTTTGAAAGCTTTAAATGCAAGTTAACATTACTGTATTTCAGTTTCAGTGATTTTGTTTTTATTAATTACTTTTAACATAATAATAATCATTACAAAACAGGTTCTGGGTCTATGTTTCTTTTCGTTATAATATCGCTGACTATAGTAATTTTGGAGACACAGAAAATCATAACAAATCAGCAATAATACTGAAGTACTACTAATGTCCTAAGTATTAATTTCTCTCTGCAATCACAATGTTCTATCATTCTATGAACTAAATCCTCTGGTCCCTAAGCCAATGTAATTTGCTTATACTTTAAAGTATTTTTCTAGTATGTTTTTTTTTAATCTAGTTGATTTAAGTATTTAAACAGTTCATCACTACTAGGGAAATCTATTTATTTATTTATTTATTTATTTATTTATTTATTTATTTATTTATTTATTTACTTTGGGTCAAGGATCTACACTGAAAATATGACCTACATAGACAATTGGCCATTGACTCATATAACTTACAATAATGAACTGAATTTATTTTTGTTTGATGAAGGATGTTTCACTGAGTCAAGGAACTTTTAGAAAGGAGGAAAGTACTAGTTACTAATGTTTTGAAATACTTTAGAAACCAGAATGACCAGGTCATCACAGATTATACTTAAAGTAATATTACATAGCAAAGAAGCTACTGATTCTTACAAGGAGAGTGTCTGTTTCCTATGAAACAGTTTACAAAGTATTATTTTTTAGGTGAGCCAGAGACTCTATTCTGATGTCAGCCCTTTTTGGAGCAAACACAGGAGCCCTTTTCAAACATTCCAGGAGTTCTTTCTTTTAAAATTCAAATATGAAAACAACTCATTAGCCTAAGAGCAAAGTTTTCAAATAGTTTGTCTCAACTGCTCTTACTAGGCATTTTCGTTTGAGAGATAAGTCGAGTCCTTTTAGTGTTCTACAGTTCAGTTTCACTTGCCACTGACTGCTAAGATCAATAACTTTATATGCATCTTCCAGACTTGATCTTTAGAAAGGCATGCATTAGTTTAGCACAGTTCCGTGCAAAAATAAGCCATAGCTTCAGTTATTTGGAACTTAGCTAAAAAATTGTATGAGAAGAAAACCTTAGGTCGGGTTTTCCATTAATATAATGATAAGCATAAAACCCGCTGCACACAACCATAAGAACATTTGAACAAAAGTGTTACAGAAAATATCTAAATCCCATAAATGATCTTGAGGTTGAGGAAGTTTATGGAGATGAGTGGGTCTTCTCCTGACTGTGTCCCATCCACTTCTGCCAATATTCTTTGTTGCCTACGTGTGAAGTATAGAGCTACAGAAATGTAAGCCAAAATTATGCCCTCTATTTTCCTTTGATAATTTATTTACGTTTTCCTATAATTTAAATATATTTTAGTCTCTTTTCATGGGGAAGCAGGGCCTCTTTATTTCTCCCTGGCTGGTCTAGAACTTGCCATGAACACAGATTGGCCTACAGTTCAGAGGGATCTACTTACTTCTGTCTTTGCACCTCTATGTCTGGTGTGCATAGTTTATTCTTATTAATACTTAGTCCATACAGGAAATAAACAAAGAAATTACAACTTTCAGATTGCCCAAACATAAGCAAACAGGGTGTAAGGAGGAGGACCCTGAAGTGATTACTTCCCCTTGATTTCGGTATTAAATAAGACAACTCAAAGCCAGCACATGTTGACTGCTGTTAAGGGTTATGAAAAGGTCAGTCAATTGTCCTGCCAATTATATCTAATATGCTTCTTCATTGCTGGTTTGTATATATCTGTGATTGTAATCAAGCTTTATTTTTCATTAGTAACAAATCCATAAGACTGATATCTTTCAGAGATAATATATTCAAAATGCTTTAAATTACAAAAAAAAAAAAAACAACTTATAAAATGTAGAGCATATAACTCACAGGTTTTCATTTTGTTTTGTTTTGTGCTTCCTGAAAGAGAATCACTGGCTCCCAAGTGAACAAATTTTCTTGTTCAAGAAGGAAAATAAGCAGATATTTTGGAAGAGTTTTATGAAAAGGTGATTTCCACAAAATCTCCACAAATATGAGCCTTCTGACACCCTGTCATGTAAGCAGATGAGCCTTACAAGTTCCCATCACTCCTAAGGTTTCCTGGCCAAAGGTTGACAGACAATAGAGTCTGCTCTTCGGCATTGGACCTACTGATGAGGTACACACTCCTGAATTGGAATTTCCACTGGCACTTTTATAAGCAAGTCTAAAGAAACTTACACAATCATACAAACACAATTAAATAACTCAAACACAGAAAAAAAGATTAATTGAGAATAAAACGAGTTGGAAAGAAATGAAAGATGACAGGCAGCGAGGGAGTTGAGTATCATCAAAAAATTATATATTTGTTGGGCAATCAGATTAAAAAACTCATTGTTATGTGTAATCAATATATAATAGTAAAATATTAAAATAAAGATTATTGTGTTCTTTTATGTGATATAATATGTTCTCAACTATATGTGAATAAAAACAAAAAAGTCCTAAATGACAAATATTTTGGAGGCATTGCAGCAATAAACCCCCCAAGATGAATAATCCTCAGTGCTCACATCCACTTGCTGGAACCGTAAGGACAGGAATCAAGAATTCAATCAGAAAGTACTCTGAGTTTAAATCCATGTCAAATGTGAATAACCAATTCCAGAAATAATCAATAATCTTTGAATTAGAAAATGTACTTCTTAAAAACAATGATTTTTGACTCTCAAGAACTTCTACATTTTCGCATGATATAAAAGGCAGAGTTGAAAGTTGAACCAAATTCTCTCTCTCCTCAAAACATATTGTCTAAAATTTCACTTTGATTAAAATATTCAATAATTAATTAAATAACTAATATATTACCTTAGGACAGTTAGTAAGAAATCTTGAAAGGGGAAACTTAATTTTTAGAAAATCTATTTTATTACTACATTGCCCATGTTCATGGTTTGTCTTAACATTTAACTCTGACTCTAAAATAAAGCTGAACCAGTAGGCATCTTTTAGGAATGGTAAATTTGAAAGAAAATGATAATAGTTGTTTATTTTCCTACTCTCTACTGGTACATAGATGGAAGACCTCCTGAATATGCATTAAATAGCACTGTACTCATTTTCATAGTGAAATTCTTAGAAAGAATAATGAGCAACAACTCCAATCCAGAGCACAAACCTTCATCCTTTGGAACCAAAGGAAAGACTCATTGGGTCATAACCCCAAGAAAAAAAATTTTAGAACTTAAAAATTACAAGTGGGGTTCAAGGTCCTATCTTTAGTTGACTCAAGAAAGTAAGTCTATCAATACCATACATCATAATTCACTGTTAGACACTCCCCATGCTTCCAAAATGCTTAAATTTACATAAATTTGCTTGCAGTTTTGTAAAGTGATCAGGTACACTCTGCAGTTAGTAACATCATGGCTGTTGGGTCTATCATCATTTATTGCGTCGTGAATACCAATGTGCATTCCATCTAGGTCCTACCATATGTCCCATGCCATCTACAGATATGTTAACTGCCATTTTAGATCTTCCGAATTTGACCTCCTAGAAAACATTTTTCTCCTCACCTTCATAACTGATGCTATTTTCCAGTCTATTTACACATCTCTATCTTTGATGTCACAGTAAAATATAATCCTTTTGAGTATTTCCACCTGTATATCAGTATTCTAATGTTAATGAGATTCAACATTTCCTTCCTGAAGCAGCCACAAGAGGATAGGAAATATCATGACTGAGAAATACCAGCCCTTCATCATTTTCACCCATGTCCACCCATGTACCAACCATCCACAATCTAGAGAAGGAGATTTTGTGTTCATTTCAAAAAGAAATGCAAAGAAAAGTGAAAGAAGTTAATTTGTTAAGTTTTTCAATAAGTACTCTTTCTCTTGGAATTTTTTTGTGCATCACAAAGACATGGCTACCAAGCATTTGACACGTAGTCAGGAAATACTCAAGTTCTCTTTCATATAATCCATCTCTAGTGAGCCTCATCCCCAGATCCTAGTCAGAGTAACTCCATTTTACAGCAAACCACTGTTCATTCATTCTGCATACTGGACTGCAGCAGAGCAATTCATTCTTCCTACGGGTGTACAGTGTTTGCTGAGACCAGCATAATTCCCTAAGGGCAAGATTAGTTCACATTAAGATGTACTTTTCTTGGAGTTTTGTTTTCTTTGCAACTGGTTGTGTGTGAACTTAGTGGTGCCATTACTGCTTTAACTCATAGGTCTCATTCTGAAGTTAGATCTGAATCAATTTGCTATAGTCTCTGAGACATTTAAAATAAGAGTTTGGAGGTAGATGATGAATGATGTTATGTAAGTCTGGCTGCATAGTCATCTTCTCATTTATAAGCAGTCCCTCATAAACCCATATTACTCTCCAAGATGAAGTTTATGATACTTCTACTGCTATACACTCAGACATCTTCTAATATTTCAGTAGTTAAATTGTTGTGATTACACTTAAAATTCATTTTCCAAGCTACTACAGTTAGAATGTGTGTTGTAAAATAAGTATGGATTAGTGAGAAATTTTCCAAAATTTATGTTTAAAATCACAGTATTAGCATGTATAGCTATCATTCTCCCAATAAGCTCTTGTCTTAAGAAAAAAATATTGTAAAACATATTGGGAGGAATTCATAAGTAGATAGAGCTAAAATTAATATTTTACAAAAGATGTTTCCCCTGGTTGTTTTCATAATGTATTTCAAGTAGTTAATAAATAAAACTCAGACAGTTGCATACATTAAGAAATTTTTAATTCTAATTCAAGAATAATATTTTAGAAAAGACCCTAATTTAAATATGTAATATTGGAATTCTAAAGCATGACAATTACATGTAAAATAAAGGCTCCTGAAATATGTCACAGTGTACTGATGGAAGATTAGCTTATAGATGCATGCCATTCACAACTTCCAGATACAAAAAGAGAAAGCAAAATTTTGAAACAAAAATATTTCAGTCAAAAATGTTATTTAAAGGATCTTTTAAAAGTGACACAAAAGATAGAAAAAAGGCCCACCTTTCATTATAGGAGCATAATAACTATGCTTTAAGAAACTAATTAGTGCTTCATATAATATAGTATTAGGAGCAATATTTATTCCTAAGCAGAAAGACTGACTTGTTTTTGTATGTGAACAAAGACCCAGGTCTGGAAATCTAGCCCTAGGAGTTGAGTTTTGAGATAGCCTGCTTTATCTTTCCACCAGCACTAAGTTAAAAGGGCACAGCACAAATCTTGGCAGCTTCAAATGCTCTGTCTAGTGTTCCTGAGGTGCCATCTGGCACAGGAATCTTGACTGCAGCCTGCGCTTAATGACCATTCTGCTGACAGCTATTACGGATGCATTCTCGCTACTGTTACACAAGCTTTGAGCAATTCCAGCCAGAAGGATGACAGTCACAAATCTCAGCAGAGCTTCAGGTTGTTTTCAATTCCAAAAGCCCTTTAAGAAGGTGATATTTAGCAAGAGTAAGCAGACTGGTTAACAAAGGTGGGACACGTCCTCATACATAATGAAACAGACAACAAAAAGAACAGACAAGGCAGAGAGGACAGTCTTATTGCACAGAGCCCTGTTCCAGAACTGTTTTGCTAGAAGCAAACCCAATTCATTTGCTCACAATCCAAACCCAGAAGCTAGCACTGCTTTGAACTTCAAACAAAATGAAGACAAATACCACAGGCTATAACATTTGGATGTACACACACACACACACACATACACACACACACAAAGTAAGACTTCAGTTGGCAAAAGGTATATATAAAAACAAAAGAAAGCTGAAATAAGAGCGAGAAATTTTTATCACAGTTGTATAATATGAGGTTGAACGCCAGAGTCATTATGCTTCTCACTTTTATTAAAATAACCAAAATGCCTGCTATGCTACTACATTCACTCCAAGTTCCTCAGAGAACTTGAAGATTACCCATTTCTACATAACTTGGAATTCTTATTAGGAAAACATGATCTGATCCCTACACAAATGGAGTACTTCACATGGTGAGCACTTCACTTTTTTTTTTCGTATTTAAAATAAGCATTTTCCACAAAATATAACTTGATTATGCTTTCTTCTCCCTTTACTCTCCACAGTTTTTTCCCATTTCTCATCCTATAGAAGGCCTCCCTCTGCCTCCCATTAGACAAAAAGGCAAGCTTCTAAGGAATAATAACATGGTATTTTATTAAAATAAAACTTTATAATAATAAAATAATATGAAACAAAACTTATCACACCAGAATCAGACAAAACAGAGAAACAAAAGGAAAAGAGTCCATGACAAGGCACAAGAAACAGGGAGCCACCCATTGACACACTCAGGAATCCCGTAAAAGCACTAAACTGGAAGCAATAATTCGTGCACAAAGAACCTGATACAGACCCATGTAGGCCCTATGCACGCTGCCACCTTCTCTGTGAGTTCACAGGAGCTTTGATGAAGTTGATTTAAATACCTTTGTTTTCTTGGTGCCTTCGAAAACCTGTGGTTCTTATATTTTTTCTGCTTCATCTTCTGCAGTGTACCTTGAGTCCCAAAGGAGGAAATTTCCTGTGTTCATGTGAGAAAAAATAAAACGTCTCCTTTTGTATTTTATTTGGACTTGGCTTAGCTATTTTACTTTGGCTTAGCTATTTTGTACTTTATTTGGACTTAGCTATTCTTGTGCTTTGTGCTCTAGGTCTCATCTGAAAGTTTAAAAAAAAAAAAAACTTTTCCAAAAGATAAATTGATGATATACAGACTGTCAGATAGAGACTGATAGAGCACTACCCATGATAACCATTTTGAAAAGCAGAGACATCCAGAAGGTTGTGGTAGGAATTGTCAGATGGAGAGCAAAAAGGAAAAACAATGTTCTTGGTATACCACCCAAAATGCTCAATGAATTTATATCCATCATCAAGTCTGAGAAAGAAAAACAATTATTTAAAAAATCAGGACAAGGTATTCTTAAACTTTCTTAGGAGGTACAAATTACAAACTATAAAATATCAGCCATTTCACTCTATAGTTTGTGCGAGAGAGCACAGTATCCCACTGCATGATAACCATTTTTTGTAAATCCACTTAGAAGTTTAGACAGTTTCCAGTTTGGGAGTATGTGTGTTTGAGATGCATATTATGAAACTCCCAAATAATCAATAAAAATATTATGTTGTAAAAATTAATTAATTTAATAGCCTTGGTCTCTCTCTCTATTTTTTTATATATGATCTTGTGTTTGTTTGTGTGTGTGTGTGTGGTTTAGCCTAAGTGAGGTGTTATGTTCAGCCACCAACCACCTTGTTTGTTGAGACAAGGACTCTTACTTGGCCTACTACCCACTGAACAGGCCAGGCTAGCTGGCCAGCCAACCCCGAAATCCATGTCTCCCCAGCTCCAGGTGACAAGTGTACACCATCATGCAGAGCACTGTCCTGCCTATACAACAAGTATTTCAGCAACCATGCTGTCTACTTGATCCTAAGATCAGTCCTGCAGAAGGCATAAGAGGAAATATAACTTTATTCTTATGCAAGTGAATATCCAGTTCTTACAACACAATTTGTTGAAAATATTCATTCTGGTTGGAAATATCTTTTCATCCTTGACTAAGAGTAACTCAACACAGAAGCAGTAAGCAATTCATGGACTTTCTTTACTAGTCAAGTGATTTATATGCGCATTCTTGACAGTATCAGAATGTCTTGGTGAGAGTGGAAATGTAGGAAGTTTTAAATAAACTAATCTGGACCTTTGCATTTTTGTTAATTTAAAAATTAACATATCAATTTCTGTTAAAAATCGAACTGGAATTTGTGATGTCATATTTCCATTAACGTGACAAGTATTTGCATGTTAATAATGTTGTGTTGTCTTGCCAACTAATATAACTATGACTCTGAAGTAGAAGAGTTATAATTTGTGGAATAGCTTTGGGCCAAACCTCAGTAAGTTTCTATTATTGTTTTATTATTGTTATTGTTGAGTTAATGATATCTCAGACTCAATATCCCTTTAAAAAATTTCTTTTAATTTTTATGGACCTTTGATCAATTTCAAAAATCTTTACAATACAATTTTGAACAATTTTATTCAATTTACCAATTTTGTTTAAAATATTTAGAAAGGATATACTAAGCTCCTGACTCCACCAATCTAATATTTTTCTGGAGAAATATTATTTCCAGGCAATATATTGTGTGTATTTTTATCTAAGTAATCTTTCTGAAAACCCCAGTTTAGAGCTAGGACTGTGTCAAAGAGGTAGAACAAATTCTTGACATGAACGTAGCAGTTCATCTCAGTTGCATTCAAAGACACAAATTCTACAACTATGTGATCTAGGTCTGCGCAGTGAGATCATTTTGTGTGTGACATTTTGGTATCAGTTTGTACAGTCGTAAGAGAAACGTAATCAAAAGAGAAAATATTCAAGAGGTCATATTGCAGTCAGGGCCAAGGGGTCATTTTTCACCTTGAGAGTATACTTGCTAATCAACCGACTAAGAAGCTCAAGTTCTGCTTTGCACAGGTTTCTCTAAAGGAATAGACCCGAAATAAGGGAAATTTTCAGACTGGTTCAAAGGCAATGGTCCAGGTAGTCCAATAATGGCCGTCTAACGACAGTTAATTCCAGATGCAGTCAGGCTGATAACTTAGATTAGGCACCATACATGGGTAGTGAGGACTCAGTACGGCTTCTCACTCAATTGTTGGATTCTTTTGAACATGGATAAGGTCTACTGAGGGGAAGTCACTAATCATTGATAAGTGGCTGAAACATAGCAGTTCAGAAGAAAATGCCGTTTTACTGTGTGAGTAACCACAACAATTATAGACCTCTACTTTGAACATTTTAATATTTTCCCTGTATCAGTTACCTAAATGACTGGCAAGTTATTTAGTGAAAACAATAATGTAACAAGAAACTACGTATTCTATTTTATTTTATTTTAAAGACAGGGTCTTATTGTGTAGCTTTGATTTGCCTGGAACTTACTTTGCAGGCCAGGATAGCCTCAAACTAACAGAGATCCAACTGTGTTTGTCTCCTGAGTGCTGAGAATAAAGGCATGTACAACCAAGCCTTTATTTTTCAGTTAATTTGGTTACTGATTTTCTCTATCTGTATTCTTTGTTTTCAGGCTGTAAGTTGCTTTTTTCCAAAATCTGCTTTAAAAAGATACTTTTAAATTACTGGTTAATTTGTCCTAAATTTGCCAATTTAGCTGCCTACAATTTGTAAGAAAGGCATTTATATGATCTATGAGAAGTCAACTCACTGGTGTACGTTTAGTCACTTAGAAAGTTTTCTCTGCCCTCAAATTTTAGTTGAAATAATTGCAATTACTGAATGAAAGTTATTTTGGTTATTGAGAATTGTTTCTCTTCTAAGACTTAATTATTTCTATTTCATTTGTATTAGTTTTCTCTGCATATATTTCTATGCACCTCAAGTGCATAGACAGTGTTTGTGGAGACCATCAGGAGACATCTGATCCCTTGGAACTGGAATTTCAGACAGCTGAATAGTTGTTAAATACTGTGGGTGCAGTGACTAGAACCCAGGTCTTCTGCAAAAGCAGTCAGTGCCCTTAACCACTGACTCTCTGTCACTGAGAACCACTGAAACATATATGAAGGATATATACTCAGCATCTACTTTGATGAAAAGGAAGTTCTGTGTTTTCAAAAGCTTTAATATCAATAGCAGCTGTTGTCATCATCATCATCTGGCATCCTCGACCCTAAACAAGTCCAGGGATAGATTAAAGCTGTTTGAAGTGGCTGATGAAATGAAATACCCTCATGACTCCAAATGCCAGAGAAACAGGTACTTAAAAATAAATTAGTAGGAAAAACATGATTTTTTTTTTCTCTGAGTCTGTTATGAAGACACATATTATTATGTTCACTTGCAAGTCTTTCTCACCTCTTCAAAGTGATAGTTGATGCCCATACACACCAGACAAGTTAGACTGGGTTTGTGAATTTGTGTCATTGCTGATCTCTCTGAAATACATGGCACCAGATGTCAGTTTGGGATCCATCAAGAAAAGTATCTAAAGCAGTTTCTGCCTCTCACCAATGGAATATTCGCATTTCTGCAGTTGTATTTATTTCTTTAATTTCTTCTCCTTGGTGACTTAAAATTCTGACATTTTGGCTGATTCAACTTGAAATGTCATTTTCTAGTATCTGTAAAGTGATTGTTACAGGCGCTGAGCCAGATATGAATTTGCTGGGCGTAACAGTTACATCCTGCCTGTCCCTTTATATACAGTTCATTTTATTTTCTCGCAGAGATTCTGACTGGAACAGATGTGCCCAGACCTAGTCTAAAAATAAACATTATTTTGCCCTCCACTTCTGTGTGCCTCTGCAATGTGGAGAGGAACATCTGAAATTTGGAATGACCCACTCTGGGAAGTTCAAATAAGTGTCAGCTTATTGAGGAAGGGGCCAAATCCATTTAAATAGCCAACTCTTCCTTCCATCATTCAGCACCGAGCATAGCAGAAGGATACACATTTCTGCTCTCATATTTCACATTTCTGCTTTTGAAAGCTCTATCTAAAGGTTGTGTATTTCACACTACAGCTCATTTTCACACCTTCAACAACAGAAAAGCATATTCAAAAATTCAAATCAGATGCTGGTCAGTGTGAACCTAAACAGATTCCTTGGTGAGAATTCCTTGTCTTTGTCCCAGTAGTCTTTTTATACACACAAAAAGTAGAGCTTTGCCTTCTGTTATACTGGTATCAGTAACAACTATCAACACACAATGGTGCTCATACTCCACAGCATCTGACAGATGCTTTTGGGAGGACAATAAAATGGACATTTAATCAAGCACATGATCATGTGAGTGGCATTCCTTCAGCGAATGTTTCTCTAGTGCAGAACCTCTGGAGCACGTTCACTTGCTGCTTTTCAATGTAGGCTTCAAAGAGTCGCTTATACACAACTCCGGTTGTCTGTTTTTAGGGCTTGTGCTCAGGAGATTGATAAACTATTTTGGTAAATTACCGTTATGAATGGTTTTCTAATGGTCAGGCCTGAAAACATACACAATGTACAGAATGAGCAGGTTGTATTTGTGTGTGTGACTTAACATATATTTGTATATATATGTGGGGGGGTAATATATACATGTATATATACATGTATATATACATGTATATATACACGAGAAGAGAGGCTATTACTTTGAGAAAGACCAAGGAGGGATATAGAGGGAGAATATAGAGGAAGGAAAGTGATTCACGAGATGATGTAATTATAGTACAATCCAAAAACAAAAAACATAAATCAAAAAGTTTTCTGCAGCTGATGTGTATTTCTCTACCTTATTCAATTTTTTCCTTAAAAATGTATCTGCTTTATATCTTATTAAAAGTATTGTACAAATGCAACAACAATTTTGTTAGGAATTTATAAACATACATAGCATCATTCTCTGATGGCATCATTTTAATAGAAGAGTCACCAAATAGTACATGCCAGGAAGATGAGAAAGCATGAAACCCAGAACTGATAATATTATACCCAACCTAAAGTACTTCAGAACAGTAAAATGATACCAGTATATTTTCCAGAATTGAATTTGTGTTTAATGACACAGGAATGAGAGTTTCTTGGTTGTCTGATTTGAAATGCATAGCTATGAGTAGTGTTAAAATTAAAGTTTTAAATAGCGCTGTTATCAATGACAGCTTACAGCTTCAGCACTGATATGGATATATAGTCGATTAAACTATTTATTTTGCCAGTGGGTAGGATCTTAATTCCTGGTGTTTTGATTTTAGTAAGAGAAGCAATCTCATAGCCATTCCTGTGGGTCTTGTAAAGTTCTTCCAAGTGAAAAAGAATCAATCACATGATCAGGGAACAATTTAACTTCTATAGATAGAAGCTGTACTTGAAGTAAAATTTCTTACTTCTCCGCCACACATCAGCTGCTTTGCCTTTTGTTTTAAACACTCTGCTGTCATTTCTAATACACAACATGGTCCTTTTGTTGTTTTAGGGACAGTTCTCACCTTGCTCACAGTTTGCAGAGTAGTAGGTTAAAAATGTTATTCTCTAGATGTATGAGAAGGGAGTCACACAGCATGTCGACATCTATCTGCTTTAAAATGGAGCAGGGGTTTTTGTTCCATTGAAGAAGTGATTAAACCAAATCAAAGATTATCTGTAATTGTTGGAATATCTAAGCATGCATACAAATCCAGTCTCATGGTATTTATGGACTGCTAAGTTCGTTGAACCTTTCATGCCATAGGCCATCCATTCAGTCACTCACTTATAGTGGAGGCAGGTAAAATTTATGTGTTTTTAATGAAAAAATAAGTGACTTTTTAATAAATGCAACTTTTACTTCTTGGTGCAGACTGGGATATCACATGTATGTCATACCTTTTAGCATAATATATAACTCATAGGAGACTATTGTAGACAAAGTATCTCTTAGGATTCAAATGTCTCCAAATCTAATCCACGATAACCAGCAGGCGTATGCAAATAAATGTGTAAGAATCATTTAACAGGGCTATTTGTGTTATAGACAGAAATAAGACAGAGTTTTAGTTAATAGTACTGTACAGAATTTAGGCTGTCTCTGCTGGAACTCGAGCATGCATTGCCTATGACTTGGGAAATGACAATGCTTGAGATCTTCCATCTATTTATCTGCAAATGTACTAGCAAGCGTTACATTCTCTAGCTTCCAAGGGTTACATAGGCATCAGAGGACAGCACTGTTTTTAAGATAGTTCCCACCCAAAGTAAATCTTCCATCAAGGCAAATAATTCTTATTACTATTATAATAATTCTTATGGTTTGCCACACTCAAGTTTTCTTTTATATTTGGTAACAAATCACAAAGAAATATTTAGCTTTTGTGTTCTAAAGAATCAAACATGACCATCATGATAAAGATGCCAAAGAGTTGAATCTGATGACATGGTTGGCAGCAATTAAATTAAACCAGAAGAAATACTTTTAAAAAACACAATGATGTCGTATTCAACATATTCAACTAATGATGAGCATTTAATTCTTCAATTGTTCATGTGTAACAGTTATATTTTATTATAAACTACTTTTAAAAAGAAATATAAGTGACCATATCTTCAAATGCCATTTTAATTAAACTTACCTTTGTTTATCCAAAGCTATTACTTTTTATGGGTCCATTAAAAGGAAGCAATGAAGAGCAGTATGATTGTAAAATATGTTTTTAGCAGTTGGAGATAGAATTTGCCAGAAAGAAATACATGCATAAATTCTCTAAGATTCAATTTAAATGCTATCTCAAGTCTGATATCTCTCTGATATTTCAACTTCTGCTAAAAATGTTCTATTCTTTCATCTTACTTCCTTAATATAGTATACATTATCTTTTCAATATTTTGGTTTGTTTATTGTTTCATTTCATACAAGTATATGTTGTATGTTGAGTACTTTTCTCCATCTGCTACCTCATTTATCAATCTTCCCCATTCCACTAGTTCTGTTATTAATCTAGAAAGTTCTACATCTGCCTTCATGTCATAAACACATACCTAATTTTATGTGCCTAAATAAAGTCTAGGAACCACAAATGGGAGAAGACATACAATATTAGTTTTTTGAGACTGAATTAATTTTAATGTGCTTATTTCCAGTTTATTTCATTTCTTGTAAACAATATAATTTGATTTTCTTTACAGTCAGAAGATATGCATACCTTTTTATTATATGATTACCTTCTTGACCCTAGATACTAATGAAATTTTAATAGGCTTTATATTTACAGCATTTAATTATTTTATATGTAATGTACATGTTGTCTTTTTTCTGTCTGTCTATCTCTGTATTGTTGTTGTTGTTAATATTTTGACATGTATCAGAAAGTGTTCAGATCCCCAGAAACTCATACAAACTATGAGTGAGTGTGAGTGCTCACTTAGCTTGTAAAGTGGAGACAGAACATAAACAGAATATTAGAAGGCAATTTATTTTTGTTTTATTCAAAGCAAATGCATGGGGAAATAAATATAAGGCCTCTCATTATATGAAAATAATTTCTGTGCATACACAATATTTACAAAGAAAGTCATTGGTCGAAATCCCTGCCTCCTTTCTGAGGAACACACACTGTGGTATAACCACTTTGTAAACTCAGAGATGGGGGTGAATGATCATTGTTTGTTGTCACAGTTACTTAGGAAGCTTAAGCAAGAAGCCTCTTGAGTCTAGATATTCTGAACTGTAGCGTACATTCTGAGTATCCAGTGGCAGTTATACTGTTAGCCATCTATAGTGTGACCTCTCATGAAAGGGAGACCACAACTCACCTAAAAGGAGGATACTGACCCAGAGCAGAAGATCAGAGACTCTGAGAGCATGAGAAGGATTGAGTATCAATGCAAAGAGTGGAGATGATGTTGTGCCGATAGCTTGGGTGACCCCTGGAGACTGATAGCACATGATATATGCTTCTATAAGCAAATACACCCATATAGTGAGATAGGATCACTGGCATACTCAGATCACCGTAACTCAAGAAGGTCCCAGTGAGGTGCCTCTAAAGAACAGGTATGGTCCTCTCAAGAAAAGAGTGTAGCCATAAACATCTTCCAAACTGTCAAGTAAGAGAGGAAAATCCCCCTGTGTCACATTTGCCTTACTTCAGAAAATGACTTTATAAACAAATGTCATTTTCCTTACCTTCTCTTTAAGTTTTCTTGAGCTGTTGGTTACCAATCAACTATATTTATGAAGCATAGAAATATAAAACTATTATCTCTTAGCAATAGATAACATTTAAATTAATACATGATGAGAAATGATAGCCACAGGTTGGACTGTGGAGGTGGTTAAGCATTTAAAGCATGCTTGAGTGAGGACCAGAGTTCAGATTCCTAGATGCTCATGTAAACAGCACTTATATAGATATGGCTGCTCAGCTAAAATGACAGTTTTGAAAGGTAGAGACAAACAATGCCCAAGCAAAGCAGAAAGATAAGACAGCATTAATTTCTGGGTTTGATTGAGAAATCCCGCCTCAATGAATATGGTAAAAAAAAAATTAACAAACATAACTCCAGCATCAAAATTGTGCCTTCTCATGCACACATTCATGGCTTCCCGCTAAGTACAACTCCACTCATGTAAACCCATGCACGCATACACATGCACATCACACACAAAAACTGGGGAAGGGAAGAGATACAGGGTTGTTATAACTAGTAAGTCATCATAGGTTTTTATTTAAAAAAAAAAACATAACTTGAAGTCATTAGAGATGTACTCATTGCGATATGTTTGAAGAATTTTCTGATATCACACCTTAAAACACCAAGAGTTAGGCTGCTCACCGTTCTGATTGAGTTTACCCATGTGGTAACATACCACGAGGGTAAACGGTTGTAAATGTGCCATTGGGTGTGGTTCCAGATGTTGTGATTTTCATGAGGGATAAATACACTCCTGCCATTTGGGAAAGCAATAGCACAAAATAATGAATATATACATCAGAATTTTCAGAGATAAATTTTTCTCCACAGCAGTTCTAGTAGGCATGCAAATAAAGTTTTAAAGGGCTTAGTGGAGAGTTAAAACGGATGCAGAGTGCCTGCTCTTAATATAAGCCATGAAACCTGAACCATATGCTGAGCCCCTGGTAGTTTCTGAATGTGCCCACCTTCAGCTTCAATAAAAACGGCAAGGTAACATAGGCATATGTCTGTCTCCCTACCCTAGTGAGAATAACACAATTAATTTTGGTGGGATTATGATCCCATTGGCTAGGTGGGAGGGAGTGGAGCTCAGGCTCTAAATTTCTAAAGACCCCAAAGTGGTACTAAGGCACAAAAGAAGTCTGTGAACTGCCACACTAGCAATCATTCTTGTTCTGGACCATTCACACTCACCTGCAGCAAGAAGTGATTTCCAGTTATTAGTGAGACTGATAATTCTGTTAAAGAAACGAAACCAAACCTCCATTTCTTTCTGTAAACAGAAGCCCTAGGAAGCTTTCTAGTAAGGTTAACGATGCATGAACTTCTTCAGGTAAGGCTTCTTTAAGGGCAGCCTGACATTTCCTGCAATAGTTTATTTAATGTTATGTATAATTTTAAATTATTAGCATGGCTTGAAGAAATGGTGTTCTTTAAAAACTCTAGCACGATTTTTATCTCTTTGTTGGAGGATGGAAACCCATCATGAGAGAAACAGGATTTATACATTCCATTTTTTTTTTTTTTACTGCTTATTCATGTTTTAGTTTCTCATATTTGTCAGTTTGCATCAATGACATGCAATGTGTTTCAAGGGGAGGAGCCAACAGATCTATTTTCTTTCTTTGGTTTTTGGAAATTCTATCACAACTTGTCATAGCAGTAACAAATTATTTAAGGTAAATACTTAGAAAAGTGCAGAAAGTATATCTATAAGAAAACTAAGCAGGATACAAATTACAGTAAAAATTTCAAAAAATAGATACACTTAAAATTATGCTGAATTCGAATTTGGGAATGTTAGAGGTACTTAGTGTTTTCATTCTGAACAGCTCTTATTTAAGCTATTCAGAATAAGCTGTGTTCAAATACGTGGTAGAATTTTTATGATCTGTTAATAATTCTGGCGTTCATTATGGATCATAAATTACACACTACTTTGTGATAAATCATTTACATTTACCTCATGTTCATTTTAAAACTAAGAGAATTGGGAAGAAAGAAATTTAAATGAATTCTCTAACGCTTGAAATCTGCTTGTGGCTAAGTTAATTTGCAAAGGCATTTTTCCTCATTGTTCCCAGTCTGCCCGTCTTTCTGATAAAGAGCAGCTGTATATATGAATGCAGAGAGTAGAGTAAAATTGTGTTTTATAGAATAAAAGTTTTTCTTCAGTGTGATAGTAGTTTCCTCTATCATTGGTGAAATTCTGGCCAGGAAAACAGCACATACATACGCTGTTTCCCATCAACCTTATAGGGAATCTGCCCTCAGTTCAGGTTTTGTTCAACTTGGGAGCCAGGGCAGGAGAGAGAGCTCAGTACCCATGGATATTCTCCATGGTTATCTGTCCCTGAAAAATCCAAAACCACGAAAGGTGGAAAAAACAAGGCGCCAGGCCAGTTTCTGTATTTCTGGACAGTTCAGCTGTTAACAGTACTCTTTTTGATGGCCTGGGAGGTTTAAGAAATCGATTCTCTGTCCTAAGATGCTCATGACTGCAGATTTCTTGGTGAGCCATGTCTAGAAATACTGTGTGAAGTGAGCAGAAATCAGTGCTGATTGGCATGTCTTCCAGAACACTTCCACAGCCGCTGGACACGGAGAGGAAGTCCTTCACACCACGTTTCCCCAAGGTCTACCCTCTCTCTGCTAACAACAGGTCCCACATGCTGAGGCATTAAGAAAGGGCCACCCTAATCCACATCCAGTAAGGAGTGACTAGTCACATCTTTTGTCCCCACAAAACATGGGTCAGCAGAAGTTCCACTATAAGAGTGACTACAAATCTTAGGTGAAAATAAAATTTCTTCCTAGAGTCAAAATGAGACATTTTCTTTTGGTTTTAGAGTGCTTTATTTTTAAAAGTTGTACTTGAAAAATTCTGTTTCTCACTGGCTGGCTCTTTGATCTCCTCCCACTGAGGAAGGGGAGCAGCCTTACCAGGCCACAGAGGAAAACAATGCAGCCAGTCCTGATGAGACCTGATAAGCCAGAGTCAGAGGGTGGAGGACCTCCTCTATCAGTGGACTAGTAGAGGAGCTGGCAGAAGAGGGAAGAAGGTGGGGTTGGGAGGAGAGGAGGGAGGAGCTACAGCTGGATACAAAGTGAATAAATTGTAACAAACAAACAAATAAATAAATGGAAAATTCTGTTTCCTTGTGACCTTAGTAAATTGTGGGGTGGGTTTGTTTGTTTTTGTTTTGTTTTTACTGAAAATAGATTTTTCTATATAATATATTCTAATTACAGTTTCTCTGCCCTCAGTTTTTCTGAGATCTTCCCACCTAACCTCCACCCCAATCAACATCCTTTCTGTTTCTCATTAGAAAACACATAGGTGGTCTGCTCTTTGATCACCTTCCCCTCACAGGGGAGCAGCCTTACCAGATCACAGAGGAAGGCAATGCAGCCAGTCCTGGTGAGACCTGATAGGCTACCGTCAGGGGGAAGAAGAGACAGACCTGCCCTATCAGTGGACTAAGGGAGAGGCATGGGAGGAGACCAGGGAGTGTGGGTGGGATTGGGAGAGGAGGAGGGAGGGGGCTACAGCTGGGATAAAAAGTGGATAAACTGTAATTAATATAAAAAATAAAAATAAAAACAAACAAAAAAAAAAAGAGAAAAAAAATAGGAATCCAGGGGCTGTTTCTGACATGAACTCTGTGCCTGCTCCTCCATCAAATCCCTCTGGTGGAGGGGCCTTGCCAGGCCACAGAGAAAGAGGAAGCAGCCAGTACTGATGAGACTTGACTGGCTGGGGTCAGTTGGTAAGGGAGGAGGTCTCCCCCTCCTTGAAGACTAAGGGAAAGGGATAGGGGGAAGAGTAAAAGGGGGGTGGTACTAGTAGGAGATGAAGGAGGGCACTAGGTGGGGGTGTAAGTGAATCAATCAAAAAAGGGATACCTTTTTATTTTTAAAGAATAAAAAAATAACATCAAGGAGCAAAATGTTCTATATCATAGAGATAGACCTGACTTTTGTAATCTACCTAGCCTCGACTTATACTCATCCTGTTACCTCCATGTGATGACATTTATTTTCCCCTCAGAATTAAGCCCATTTGCTAGCACAGATATTTAAAGCGTTTACTAAGTAAGTTTTATATGATGCAAAGTCCCCTTACTTAAAGGAAGGCTATTGCTTTACTTTAGTGTGTAATATAATGAATTGAATCCCTTTTCTGTGTCAGAGTAAGATATGTTTTCGACTATCTTTCAGTCTCTGGAGATTGCTTTCTGTGTGTTTTTTTGTGGTTTGTTCTTAGTTCAATAACGAAACTCTTTCCTAGTGATCAGAATTTTTTCTTCTTTGAGAGATATTTGGACACGTGTTTACTTGTTTGTGACAAGGTCATGAAATGCAGGCTGGAATGGAAGTCAATATTTAGTTGAGTCTGGCTTTAGAATTCTGATCTTCCTGCCTATGGCTCCAAAGTACCAGGATTACAGATGTTTCATACCATGCACAGCTTGGAGGACACTTTTTAAAATTATAAAATGTTTGATCTCTCTCTCTCTCTCTCTCTCTCTCTCTCTCTCTCTCTCACAGAGCCAATGTGAGTACTGGGAACTAAACCTAGATATTTTAGAAGAGCACTGACCCATCTCTCTAGGCTCAGGACATTTTGTTTCTGATTATATTTCTCCAGTTCCAAAAAAAAAAAAAAAAAAAAAAAACTCCATTCTCCAATGCCAATACTGAGCTAATTAATCCTTGTGTTCTGTAGACATTTCCAGTTCACTGCCCACTTTCCTCAGTGATGAATTAGATCATATACATGGCATTTTCCATACATTACCACCTACTTCTTCTCCCTGAAAGAAATAGGAACTATAATCCGGGTGTGAAATACTTTCACACATTCAATCTTATTAAGTCCTACGACCCCATTCAAAATTTTTCCTCTGACTTAGATATATCTACTAAATACAGAAAGGAATATTTTTTATACACTTTCTAGGTCTCCATGTGAAGTGAGATAATTAGTCAGTTTGTTGTATTGATACATACACTAGCCAGGCAGAGATGGCACACAACTTTAGTCCCAGCACTCTGGAAGCAGAGGCAGGAAGATCTCTGTGACTTTGAGTCCAGCTGAATTACAGTGCTAGCTCCAGGACAGCTAGAGCTACACAGAGAAATGGTATCTCAAAAACAAAATAATACAAAACACAGATAAAGCCAGGCAGTAGTGGCATACTCTTTTAAGCCCAGCACTTCAGAGGGAGAATTAGGCAGAGAATTAGAGTTTTGAGGCCAGCCCTGGTCTACATAGTGAGTTCCAGTGACAGGGATACACAGAGAAACCCTGTCTTATGAAAAAAACAAAAAACAACAACAAAAAAACAAAAAACAAAACAAAAAAAAAACAGAAAGAAAGCACATAATAATGTACACTATGTGAGAACACATCAAAAAGTAAAGAATCATCTTCTTTGAATTCCTTTATCCAATCGTATTATATTAGGTGAGTGACTCATATATATAATGTTTAAAGAACCAAGAAAGAAAACATTTAATGCCTTGGTAGTTGGCAAACAATATTCATAGTATTCAATATCTGGATACTCTCTTCAGCGAAACATCTATATCTTTGTACATGGATGTGATGTGTGTCCTTGTCTTCTGTTTAGTGATAAAACAAATCTCTTGATTTTGTTTACTACTAATATATTCTAATCATAAGATCTCTCTCAGCAAAAATGCACAACTGAGATTTTTGGAATCTTAATGACTAGTGTATGTGAAGAGAATCAACTTTGAAAATAATTACATTTACCTTAAAATCATTCCTGTATGACAGTGCAGCATTAGATGGGAGAATAGTGTAAAATACAGCTTCATCTACTGCCTTATTCCAAAATTTGTGGTCCAGAGTAGGCAGGTCTACTTTAATCTGAAATTCACACCACAGTAAACCCTGACTTCATCAGGGCTGTGTCGAAGTTGTAGCACAGTAATTGATTTAATTCTGTGATTATTATTTTGTAATTCATTACATAATGATTATTAGAGAGGTGTACTCCACGGTGAAATCAATAATTGTAAAAGAAGTTTTTGTATTTCCCTGACATAATTGACATGTCGGAGGCTTACTACTGAATAACTGGCTTTGTTCCTAGTTCTTTCTGAACTCTGGCTAGCTAGTTCAACTCAGCTGTTCTGGCTCAAACTCCTCGCCAAGCTGACTGATTCAAACTGGCTTCTCTCACCTTCTCATTGAATTGCTTTGCTTGGCCTCAAACTAACTCTAGCAATCTGTTCTAAGTTTATGGCTCCTTCTCATGCTCTGGTTCCTCTGTCTTTGCCTGTTTGTAGTTTGTTCTCTCTACAATTTGTCTCTGTATAACTTTCCTGGTAAAACTGATTTTTCTATCTTTCTCTGGGTCTCTCTCTTAATCTCTCTCTTTCTCTCTGTGTGTATGTGCTATTCTTTTAAGTAGTTTTCTTTCCTCTCTGTTTTATGAGAGTTAGGCATGTCCTAATTTTGATTCTTTCTGTGCAATCTTTCTCTTATTCCTCTTTGTCTACCTCTCAGTTAGACATCACTTTCAACATGGTTGCTTGTTTCTACAAATTAACTTTACCTTCTTTTTTTTGGGGGGGGATTAAAGGTGTGTACTAAAGGTGTGACTGTATTCCAGCCAGAAGATTACAAGCATGTCATTCCAGCTGGATCACATGGACCTAGAAGGTTTTTGGATGTGATCCTTTTCCAGAGCTCCCGTGCTGATAGTTTAAAATTCATCTACAACTAATATTGGATATACTAAGTGGAACAGAAATTTTCTGAGACTTTCTTCTTAATAGACATTTTCAGAGTTAAGAATCTAATGATCTTAGGGCACATTCTGGATACTTGAGCAATGTTCTCTAGGAATGATTCCAAACAAAACAGTTCAGAAGAGTTTGAATATATCCAACTTGAGTATTATTACATTTGACATACATAACAAGAAAACCTATCTTGAAATCAAAATGACAGGTCTTGTGAGTTTATAAGGATTTTCAGACTATTTAATAAATTATAAGGATGTTTACATGAAAAAATCCAACCACAGTTTAACTAGTTTCTATTTACTGGAAAATAATCATCTATCACCTTTGTAATACAGATAGGAATAAAAAACAACCAAACAAGAACAAACAAACAAGAACAACAACAACAACAAAAATTAGGATAAACATACTGAAAGCTATACACCTAAAGAAGACAAACAAGCAAAAGGACCCAGGGTAAGATGATCAATCCTCACTTAGAAAGATGAATGTTATGGACATTGGATGAAGGAGAAAACAAGTAACAGGGCAGGAGCCTACCACAGAGGGCCTCTGAAAGACTCTTCCTAGCACTGTATCAAAGCAGATACTAAGACTTAAAACCAAAACTTCGGCAGAGTGCAGGGAATCATAAGAAAGAAGGGGGAGGTAATATGACCTGGAGAGGATAGGAGCTCCACAAGGACCAAATATATCAGGGCACAGGGGTCTTTTATGAGACTGTTCTTCAAACCAAGAATCATGTATGGATATAACCTAGAAACTCTGCTCGGATGTAGCCCCTGGCAGCTCAGTATCCAAGTGGGTACCCTAGTAAAGGGAACAGGGACTATTTCTGACATGAACTCAATGGCTGGCTCTTTGACCTCCCCCACCCCCAAAGGAGAAGAAGCCCTGCTAGGCCACAGAGAAGGACTTTGTAGCCAGTCCTGAAGATATCTGATAAACCAGGATCAGTTGAAATGGGAGGAGGACCTCCCCTATCAGTGGACTTGGAAAGGGGCAGGGAGGAGATGAGGGAAGGAGGGTGAGATTGGGAGGGTATGAGAGAGGAGGCTACAGCTGGGATACCAAGTTAATAAACTGTGACTAATATTAAAAAAAAAAAAAATAGAAGAAATTTCTAAAGTGGACATAGAGGAATGAGAGGAATACACTTAATGTCTTCAAATGGAAAAAAGAATATGATGCATTTTTTCATTAATGTGTGGCTGAAACTGAACTTTAAAGAACAGCTATAATCAAAGCACAGAAGTGTGCTATAAAATTCTAAAGGACAATTTATGGTGAAGTATTTTTTCATCATATAAGCATAATTAAATAAAATCAAGATTTTGTAAGTTATTATATCTTACAGAATATTGTATAGTCAGATATATGTTGTGTCATTTTCAGTCTCTCCTCTTCAGTTTATTTTACTTAGTATGTTGATTTTAAATAAATTAACTTCCTATCATCCTAATGGGTTGTTCTTCATAGTATGAAGGCCATAGAAACAATGGATAAAGAAAGCTGCTAAATTATTTCAAGAAATGTTCGGTAATGTCTACAGTGATCATTATTTTGTTGAGACAGAGAAATGTTGGAGACATGGAGATAGGGGTAAGAGGCAGAGGTCTGTTTAGATGCCTGTGTTGTGGATTGGGACCAGGGAAGTTCTAAAAGATAAATAACTTTGTCCTTGATTATATGCCGAGGTTAGGTGCGGCTGGCTCACTCAGATGCCATATACAGGACACAGCTTAATTTTAGTTCCAACTCGGAGAAGGTCACCATCTTCAGTTGTCTTTGGTGTGGATTGAGATTTTGCAAGATTCCACAATTCCCTTTTAGAACATTCCATAGGGAGTATATTGGCTGCTATTTTGACCCCAACTGTTGTTGCTGATATTTGGTACATGGATCTTTGGATCAATTTCTTTGAATAAATCTGAGAAAGAGTCCAGTACATGCTTTATTTAACAAATTCCCCAAAGAATATTTGCAGCACTATTATGATGGACCTGTGGTTCTAACTGTCCATTTTACACTCACGAAATCTGAGTCTCAGAGATTTAGTGTTTTATTCAAGCCTCAGTATTGAGAGATTTCTCCAGAAACTAAAATCAACCACAATTATTGCTTTCACCATTTCAATGTGTCTTCCAAAACTTTCATGCTCACAACTTGACTTCACATTTTCAAAACTATCTGGGAAGGTCAGCTTGAAAGTCTTCTAGCTCTGTCTCACCCTCAGTCTTTCTTCCTGTCTGTGAGCTGCACTGTTCCTTACCCCGAGTCTGCTTCCCCATTTGGATGGCTCTGTCTGCCCTTTTGTTCTAGGACCATTGTGTGTCTATATTTACTTTCTAAGGTCAATATATTTTAGTGATTTACCTGAATACTCTTTTGAAAAAATATTTGGGAGTCACTATATCACCTATATTTTCCATTATTTTCTTGGTTTCCTACTGTCAGGTGACTTTAACTTATGTCAAGTTGATATAAAACTATACAGTACACATAAGATCACAAGACCCATCTTGACACATTCCTTCTTTTCTTCATTTATTCTTTTACCACTCTTCCTAGTTCCATAGTGTACCATTTTGCCCCAAAGTTCATTTATTTAAACAAATCATTCATTTGACTCCTTATGTTATAATCTATGATCATGTGCCAGGGGCCAGTTCAGCTTTCAGACAGGTCCTAGCAGAGGAGATAGGGAACAGACAGAGGAGAATAAACTGATGAATGAGTCAAAGAACATGGCTGGGAGAATCTTGCATCTCTGACTTACCAGCAAATAGGACGTTTCTTTATTTATACTGAATCTGTAAAAGAGGTAAGCTTATGATTTCAAAAGAAATACAGACCATATCATTTTATCCCTGGACAAGTGTTACAAGAACAGAGACGATAGGCAATATCAATCTCAAAACAATTTGACTACATAAGCATTTATGACATGCTGTTCTTCAGGAAAGTGAAACGGTGAAGAAAGAAAAATACCTGAGTCAGTCTAGGAGAATTCCAAACCTTGAACAATGTATAGTGATTGAAGAACAACTTCTGAGTTGCCTAGCTAAAAGTTTGAAAGCTTTCCCAGGCTTCAGGCTGACTTGTTTTATTCATTTGTTTTCTCTTTAGTTTTTAGTTAAAAGGCCTCCTGTAATTTAGTGTAAGCCAGACTCCTTATGATTGGAAAATAGTTATTTATTTGTTTTATATCAATTTGTTTCATCTCTATATATGATCAAAGGTTGTTTTAGGGAAACTAACTTTGTTAGTAAGTTTTTATTTTCTGGGGGCAATGTCTTGAAGACTGCATATAGGAGGAAGCCTGTAATCTGATCTGTTGCAAATTTATTGTTTCTGAGTTTGCTTAGGGGTAGGTGTGCCAAAAGAACTCTGGGGCAAGGCTGGGATACAGAGTTAATAAAATGTAACTGATAAGAAAAAAATAAAATTAAATTAAAAAAAAAAGAACTCTGGGGCTATCCAACTTCTTTGTGCTTTTCACAATCTTCATAGCACGGAAGACTCCTATGTAGGGCCAGATAAGGTTACTTCCTTGAGAGTAAAAATTTTCTGTGGAAAAGAAATAAATGTAAAAATAATACTGTAAAAACTCCTTCACAACTGCAATGCTTAATAGATCAGAAACACAAAAGGACAAACAGCACAAGAGCATTTGGCTCAGCTTTGCTGTACAGTGTCCAAGAGCTGCGGTGGCTTCATGGCTCTTACTGTTTTTCACTAGTCATGGTTGTGCCAATCATGGCACTCATTTCTTTTTCAAAATTGTTTTTATTTATTTTTCCTCTCATACAATAAATTGTAACTACTGCTTCCCCTCCTTCCACATCTTCCAGTCACCGCGCCCCTTTTTCTTTCCCCAAGATTCACTCCTCAGAAAAGAACAGGGCTCCAAGAGACATTAATAGAACATCACAACAAAATACAGTAAGACGAGGCACAAACCTTCACATCAAGCCTGGGCAAAGCAACCAGTAGGAGGAAAAGGGTCACAATAAGGGGGAAAAAATAAGAGTCAGAGATACCCCCTCTTCTGGTGTCAGGAGTACCACCAAAACACCAAGCCAACAATCATAACATATTCAAAGGACCTAGCACGGACCTATGTGGGCTTCCTGATTGCTGCTTCAGTTTCTGTGAAACACCGTTTAGCCTTGCTTAGCTGATTTCTCTGGCGTGCTTGGCCAGTATCACTTGCCCAGTGGCCACTTTCTGCCCTGGTGGAAAGAATCTGCTTGAGGATAAATTGAGGATTTTGGATCAATTGCATTTGCAGAGGAGATTCCAAAACCACCTAGTGTGGACTGTGTCGTGTGGCTATTAATGACTATGTTCATATAGATCTATAATGAAAAGGAGCAGGCTGAGCGAGGAAAGTTACAAAATGCAACGTTTAGTATAATGTTGATTTACTGATGTCTAAAGGTTTAGATTTATGACACAATATTTTTTTAAATATTTGTATGAGCTTTTTATTATGTTTTAAGTTGTTTCCATTGTCAAATGGAAATTTAGCTAATTTAAATCTTCGCCTAATCATAGTAACTATTCTTAAATAGCAACTATCCAAAATATGTTTGCTAACAGTGGGAACTGTTCTTTCCTTAGCTCAGTAGGATTGTCCCTAATATTTTTCCATACAGTAACTGTACATGTATACACATGCTTTTTAAAGTATCTAACATTTACTCTTTCACTAATCATTTTTTACAAAATTTCAGTGGATTATGTTGATATCCTTTTCTGTTTAGGCAAGATATGTTTTTATTTTCTTTAGTATAAATGGTGAATTTTATTTTTCTTGCTTTATTTATGACTTTCCCTCATGGTTATTCATAGGTTAATATATGTTGAGAGGGGCATTCTTATATTTTGTCTTGTTTAGCTAAAAATCACATTTTATTTTAATAGAAATTGTTCATTTTAAATCTTGTATCTTTTGAGTATGATTTAGGGTTATGTGATATCTGAAGACTGGATATGCTTTCTTGATGATACTATTTGGATATCCTTCATTAATTTTTTTCTTTTTATTTCTCTGTTTCACTAAACTTAACTTTATTATTTCAGCTTTGGAATCTATAATGCCTATGACTCTCTAAGAAGCTTATAGATTCTACTATTTTAAAACATGTTTTCTTTGTTGTCCCCTAGATTTCAGATGTTCTCATCCGTGTTATGAGGTCTCACATGTCTTGTTTGTTGTGTCAATTTTCACTGAGCTATCGCCTTAATTTTCACATGCTTTTATTATTTAGTCATTATTATTATTTTTTATGTCTGTTTTTAATGAATTCAAAGTTCTCATTGCTTTATATACTTATTATTGCCATTATGGTGATGTGTGCTAAACTCTGTTCATCAGAAGAAATGGCTACACAGTTTCACCAGGTAATCATGGTACTGACTTTGCCTGTAATACCACATTTACTAAAACAGCATCAAATAAAAGTATTCTTATTTGATTGGTCAAGGCACACAGTCAATGTTTGAAATTCTCCCATTCATAGGATGTTACAAAATGAATTTCAGCTAGAATGCTTAAAGACCAGATAGTTCCTTTTGAAAGAACAATTAAGTCTGGATTTATCAGCATTTAATTCCAGAAGTTGTGTAATTTTCCAATCTAAGTATTTTTATTCTTTTATATAATCAAAGTCTCCGTACATGAAAATGTCAGTCAGTGAAGCATTTCAAACTAGAAATTTGGGCAATCACAGGCCTTCCCCTAAGGGACAATATCACTTCATGCACTTTTTCCATGTTATAAATTTTATTCAACGTGTCTAAGACTTTGAAGAAGTTCTGTGATTGTACTGGCATTTTTGAATGTATTATTAGGATGAAGAATGATTTATGGCCAGTTTTTCCTTGATGGGTTAAAGTCTCTTTTTCCAGATCACATGGAGAAATTAGAAATATTTAATGTACCATCTACTGTGAATCTGTGAATGTTTTTTTGTTTTGTTTTGTTTATAGAAAATGATTGTAGCAAAGGCCCAGGTACTCTCATCACTCTCTCTCTCTTTCAGGAATATATTATTAGCCATCATTAAGATCAATATTCAAAAAGGTGAGTAAGTGGGAAAATGTCTTTTCTGCCCTCTTCTTATTAAATGCTGAACAACAAATAGAAATGTAGATTAAAAATGATTTTATATTAGTTGATTTTATATAAACACCAATAAACAGGAAAAATGTATGTATTAAAAAGACTAAGGTCACTTAAATTACAGCTAAGATTCTGTGGCTTCTTATAGTACTATAATGTGTCTTTCTTTCTATGGTGAAATCTGACAATAAATGAAGAGACGGAACATTAGAATTTAAGTCCTTCTGGCATATACTGTATTGTCTTGAAGTCATTGTGCATTTTGGAAATATTTTCTTCCTATACACAGTCTGCTCTTACGGCATGGAGAGTGGTAAGTTTGTCTTAGAGAATACCAAGCCTTCTTCCTGGTTTTATCAATAAATTGCTTTTAGAACAAGGCCAGGCCATTTTTAGGAGAAGCTTTCAGTGTTTCAACTCCGATAAAAATGAGCACTAGATTTACTTCCCTTCCTATGTCCAAATTTGAAGATGCTATTAGTAGTAGCTTCAAGCTAGAAAGAAAGTTTGATAAATATATATATTTATATATTTAAATAAATATATAAATAAACAGCCACTCCTATGACACTATGAGGACCATTTCCATTCCAATTACCAAATTCCACTCTCTGGCCTCCACAGGCTTATAGCTATAGCTTAGTGCAGAAATGCAGTCAGTACAGCTTCAAAAGTCCCCATAGTTGATAACAGTCTCAACCCTGTTTAAAAGCCCAAAGTCTCCTCAGAGACTCATGGCAATCTCTTGACTGTAACCCCTGTAAAATAAAAATAAAAAAAAATCAAATCAGAGATTTCCAACATAAAACGTCATACAATATACTTTGCTCTTTCTCATGGAAGGAAAAAGAGCTTATTGGGAAAATACTGGATCAAAGCAAGATGTAAATCTAACTGTGTAAACTCCAAACTCTGCATCACCTTGTCTGATGGTGAAGTGCTCTTCAAATCTCCAACTCCTTTAAGCTTTATTGACTGCAACACATATCATGGGCTGGTTCCAGTCCCCGTTAGCAGCTCTCCTTATCAGGTAGCTCATGACTCTGGCATCTCCAACATCTTGGAATCTCCAAGGTAATCCAGGATTGACCTATATAGCTTCACACAATAGCCTCTCTAAACCCTCATGCAGAGACACCCCTGACACTTGCCTGGCCTCAGTGGCTTTCCTTAGTCACAGGACAGATTCTGTAAGCCTTTTCTTCTATCATTGATTTTAAAATCAGAACCATGTGGCCAAAGCTGCCAAGCGCTGATGCTTTCTGGAACCTTGTTAAATGTGTTTAAGTGTGGTCACCTTGTTAAATCTTCTTCAGCTTTCTGATTTTGATGTTATCTTTCACTGCCTAAACTTCACTGTCCTGGAATTCACTCCATAGGACACACTGGCCTCAAACTCAGAAACTCACCAACCTCTGCCTTGTGGATGCAGGAATTAAAAGCGTGCTCCACCAAGCCTGAACCTAAATTTTCTTAATTCCACTTCACTTTTCTTTAGTTCTATTTCACTTTCCTTTAATTCCTTATACAAGGTGGAAGCTTAGATGATTTACACCTCCTGATGCTCCCTTTCTCCTCCAACCATATATCTTATATTCCTTGCTCAGCTTGCTCCTTTTCATTGTAGATCTGCATAAGCATGGCCTTTATAACCAACCAACACAGTCAATGTTAGGATGTCTGGAAATTTCCTCTGCCAAAGCTGTTAATCCATTACTATTCAGTTTAGCTTTAAGCGGACTCTTTGGACAAGGGCAAAATGCAACCACAGTCTCCACCAAAATATCCTAAGAATTTTCTCTAGTCCACATATTAATATTCTTCTCCTTTGAAACATTTTGAGTCAATCTACACAGTTCAATCATTGCCAACACCACAGTCTTCCATGTTTCTGTCTTTCATATTTCCCTGTCCAAAGTTCCAAAGAGCTCCATTTTCCTATAGGCACTATTTCAGCCTTCTCTTGCCATACAAGGATCAGGTCATTTGTGCTCAGTTAATTTTTTAATCTCACAAACTACTCATATATTTTGTAGTCTTTACCGATTTTTTTTATAAAAGAAATTGTTTAAGAAACTTCTCCAGACAATGGACAGTCTTGTTCTTTTCACTGCGATTGTTCAGACATCATCTGTTAAAGAGAGCTTTAATAAACATCTCAACTAACACTGCATGATATATAACAAAGTCTGAGTATCTCTAAATGGATTATCATCACCTACTAATAAACCAATTATCTCCCACTTTTACTCTAGTTTCTTTCCTCCCTAGAGCAGTATCTGTGATTTCAATGTCATATATTTGATATATGCCAGGGGCTGAAAATGAACTTTAGAGCCTTAATTATCTTGTAAAAGCAGAACGGAAAATTCTTTCTGAAAGAAAGAACATAATAAACTCGTGAGAACTAAAACTGGTCCAGGCTGGAGAGGTAAAATGGTAATTAAATAGACATTCAAATAGATTGCTGAGAGCAATTAATGGTTCATTTCCCCATTCATTCAGACACACTGACTACGTTCTTATTGTGTGGGTATCTTCTCTTCTTGCCCTCTCAAGGACTTAGCTCTTTGATTAACTTGAGATTTTGTTACTGGGCTCACTGTCCCACAGGGCATTTTTTTAAAACTCTAACTGCATCTCCTAATCTCTATGCATTGTTTGTTTTTCTAGTTTTGGATAGATTTGTATTATAGAACTCAAGCTAGCCTGAAATTCTCTTTGTAGCCCAGGCTATCTTAAAGCATGATTCTTTTGCCTCAAACTTCTGGGTGTGAGTTCTCCTCATTATTTTTCTAGATATCATTAGAGTATTATCATATCATCCCACTAACTACCCAATTATCCACTGTTTCATAATGCATGTGCCATTTGCCTATTTAACCATATACATCTTGACACTAGATTCACCATGGCAAGTGTGAATAGAGTACTGAAAGAGATTATGTAGCTTACTCAAGGGCCTGCAGAGATGGTTCAGGAGTTAAGAAAGCCTGTGTCCTTCCAAAGATTGACGGCTAATTTCCAGTACCCATATGGCTAGGTGACAATCATTCAGTTTCAAGAGATATTACACATCATCTGGTCTTCTCAGGTAATGAGCATTCATGCGATGCAAAGACATACAAGCAGATAAAACACCCACATACAATAAATAAAATAAAATAAAATAAAATAAAATAAAATTTAAATGTTACTCAAGTATTTCAACCATGTAAGAAAGAAAAGATTCTCACCTTGAAATAACTGATAATCACTGAAGAATGATACTAGAGCAGTAATTATTTGAGAAGTACAGTGACTAATTATATGAGTAAATATGATGAGCTTCTAACTTTAAATTTAAAACAAAAGATAAGTAGTAAATAATAGAATGCAAGAATGGGTATATGTGAAGATGCAAATTAATTCCCAGAATAATACCAATAGAAAAAATTAAATTTGAAGTAAAAACAAGCTCTGAAAATATTGCTCTTTGAAGAAAGCCTTACACCTACATACACCTGAAACTTAATAAATATGTAGATAAAGTTCTATTTTATGGATTGAAAGGGTGCTAAAAATCAAACTTCTTTAACGAAACCCAGGAGAAATGGGATATAAAAATTGACAAATCAATCTGGACAGTGGTGGCATACATTTTTAGTCTCAGCTCTTGGGAGGCAGAGACAGGCAGATATCTGAGTTCAATGCCAGCATTGTCTACAGAGTTAGTTCCTGAATAGCCCAGGCTACACAGAGAAACTCTGTCTCAAGAAAAAAATTGACAAAACAGTATGCAAGCAGTAAAGATATTTAAACAGACAAAATCAAAACATTTAAGCCTAATTAAAACAGGGTCTGAGTAAACTCAAATTCAAATTATGGGAGAAGTCTTCCTCCTCATGTGTTCCACTTAAAAAAAAATCCCTTTAAAATAGTTTCCACGTCTTTCTTCGTCTTTGAAATAGAGGTGAGACATTTCAAAGACTCAATACAACTTTTGAGGGGGTTCATTGTTTTTCAAGACAGGGCTCCTCTGTGCAGTTCTAGCTGTCCTGAACTTGCTTCATAGACGAGGCTGGCTTCAAACTCACAGAGATTCATCTGCCTCTGCTCCCCTGAGTGCTGGGATTATAGACACCTTACCACCATTCCCAGCTTCAATACAACTTTTTTTCAGCATTAAATTCAAGACATTGTTTTCTCAAGGACCTGAGAACCATCTTTTAAAAAAATGTAACACACCAACCAAGGACCATGCATGGACTCATCCTAGGCTCAACACATACACATAGCTGATGGGTAAGCTTCCCATCATGCGGGTCTACCAGAAAGGGAAGAGAGTGCTATCTCTGACATGGATTCTATTGCCTGTCTTTGATCACTTCCTCCTGGAGAGAGGGGTGCCTCTTCAAGTCATACGGGAAGAATATGCCTTAAATCCTGATGTGACTTGATGAGTTGATGTGAGTTGGTGGGGTGAGTGGAGGGACTGCCCTTATCTGAGGAGTAGGAGAGGAGAGATGGAGGAAAGAGGAGGGAATATAGGAATGAGAGGAAAGGAGGGCTATGATTGGAATGTAAAGCGAATGAATGAATGAATGAATGAATGAATGAATGAATGAATGAATAGATGAAAATTTAAATGTATTAATGAAGGAAGAGAGTATTTTATCTCTTAGTTTCTGTGAAGACAAGTCTGAGTTCTCCATAAATACCTTCATGCCAAACTATTCTTGTTTATTAAAGCTAATGAGAAGTAGATTTTACTATCAATATACCCCGGTATCTAATGCAGACAGTCACTTGAATTGCCTAATAGACAGATGTGTTATAAACAGCAACGTCCAAGTATCTCACATGGCCACAGTTATTCACATCTTGAATGCAGGAGCACAGAGGGTGTATTTGCTTAATCGTATGAAACACAGAGGTCTTCTTCCATCTGCACATCACACTGTGCTATAAATTATTGATTCATCCATAAAAATGTTCTCTTGCTTTTCTAAAGTTTTGTTATTATTATTTTGAATTATGTGTATCTGTGTTTCTGTATGAGCCTAGGTGGTTGTGGAGGACAGAGGCATTTAGTCCCCTGGACCTAGAGTTAGAGACAGCTCTCAGCCATCTGACGTGGGTACTGGAAACCAAACATTCGTCCTTTGTAACTGCTGTCTGAGGAAATTTTACTGCTAATTCATTTTCCCAACAATAATAAAAGAATCATTGGTTAGCTTCTTATAATTAAAGTGCTCAAAAGAAAAACACTTTTTAACAAAGTTATCGGGGAATGTTTTTATGAGTTAATAAATCAGTCAAAAGCATAATCAAAAAGCAATCACTCATGTTATTGTTTTTAACATGACTTATCAACATTAGTTTGGAGTTACTTAGTTTTGTATTGTTTTCTCCTCACTGGTTTTCTTGATTGTCTCTATTCCTCTTTTATTAATTGATTTGGGGAGTGGTGATTCATTTGAAGTCTTCTCCAAGTTATTTCTTTGATAGACTTTTAGATAGTAATAATCTTTCTGACTCATCCATTTGAAAAGAATTTTGTTCCAATTCCTTGGAGTTGTTTTGATGCATTCTAGGAGTCAAGATTCAAATTGATTTTTTTTTTTCTTAAATCCTTTCTCAACACTGTTATATTAGCTGGTGGCTTTGAGCACTGCAAATCAAAAAATCAGATGTGGTCATGATTTAATGAGTATCTCTCGTTGGACTTGTTTTTATTTGAAAGTTGTGTTAATTCTTTTATTCTTGATGTCAGAAATTCGACTAAGATCTGCCTAGATGCAAGTAGCCTTATATCTTGTTTAGTGTTTGAAATACATTTCCCTCTAGATATAGCGTTTCATCATTGATATTTTACTAATTTTAATTAATTACTTTAGTATTTATTCATGTTAGATTCAAAACCTATTACTCTAAGTTATAAGAAAAAAATTGATTATATATTCATAGATTATATAACTTCCTATGTTTTCTCCATGGATTTTTAAGTTCTTGTGGTTTTCAGGGTAAATTATCTGACCCATTTTCCAGTTCATTAAAGACAACAATTTAATTATTCAGCCCTTCAGGAGATTATTTTTAGTGATGAGAAAAGTCCTAACTCCAAAACATCCCTGTCTACTTACATACCTCATACATAATTAATCCTTTACGAGTATCCTCTTCTTGGAGTAATAATTTTGTTTGAATATGGGTTTTATTACTTAAGTCAAGGACTTTGCCCTGTGATATTTTCTCAGATATCTACTGATTCTTGTTGGAGTTAATTTCTTACTTCTATTATGGGTCTATCTCAGATGCTGCGTCCATAAGAATGTCTGAGACAAAGTGTTCTGTGATGACTTCCAAGTCCTTTATATACAGGCTTTCTATCACCTATTAGAACATGTTTCTACTGGAAATTGCCTGCTGTTTTAATCACCCTAGTTCTCATATTACTCGGTGTATTAGACAGATAATACTTATTAAAAGTTTTATCTGAGGGGCTGAGAACATAGCTCAGTCAGTAAAGAGCTTATTGTGCAAGCATGAGGACTTAGTCTCATCATCCATCAGAAGTCATGTGAGAAAAGCTGGATATGCTGATACATATTTGTGATCCGAGCAGGGGAAAGGTAGAGGGAGACAGGTATATCCCTGAGCTAGTGTGACAGGCAGAATAGTCTACCCAGCAATGGCAGGTGCTAGTAAGAAACTGTCTCGAAAAACAAGATGGACAACACCTGATGAGTGAGACCTAAGGCTACCTCTGGCCTCTGTGTTCATGCACACACACATAAATATGGAAGTTCATTTTATATGCACGCACATTAACGTACATACATAAACACTCACAAGTTATGTTTCTTTCATCTCTTGATAGTTTCATTATAAGAATTATTATTTTATATCTTTCTAGTGATATTATACAATAGATATTGAATTACTATCTTTTATAGATCTTTTAAAATTATTTTCAAAGAACTTAGGTGGAAATTACCAAAATATTTTAATTAAATATTACATATGGTATTATAAATATTCATGGTATTATAAATGTTAAATAAATTTTAAGTGCAGACAATATTATAACCTAAATATACAAATTATTCATTCACTTAAAAAGGAAAAGAATATGTTTTACAGGATATTTTACATTTTATATTGTACACTTATTTTGACTAACTGTAAATATATTAAACTAATTCTTAGCTTTTAATTAGAAATGCATTGATATAAGATCAATAGCAAGGAATGCATGTTTTCAAGGCAACTTTAATACGAGTTGTCTTTCAGATCTAAAGGGAAATTGAATACATGCAGTTCTTGGGGGAAAAAAAAGGATCATGCATGGAGATAACATAGAACCTCTGCACAGATGTATCCCAGGGCAGCTCAGTCTCCAAGTAGGTACCCTAGTAAGGGGAACAGGGACTGTCTCTGATGTGAACTCAGTTACTGGCTCTTTGATCACTTCCCCCTAAGGGGGGAGCAGCCTTATCAGGCCATAAAAGAAGACAGTGGAGCCAGTCCTGATAAGAACTGATAGGCTAGTGTCAGACGGAAGGGGAGGAGGACCTCCCCTATCAGTGGAATTGGAGAAGGACATGGGAAAGAAAGGAAGAAAGAAAGAAAGAAAGAAAGAAAGAAAGAAAGAAAGAAAGAAAGAAAGAAAGAAAGAAAGAAAGAAGGAAAATGGTAAGGTCCTGGTCTCTTTGCTGAGGTTCACAGTAATGGTAAGCAGATAGCAAAACAAAAGCAATATTTCTACCCAGAATCCTCAGAGACATGAGGCATAAGGAGCACTACATTTTTCTGATTTGTCAAATGTTCACAAAAGCGATATGGAGAAGTATTTTGAATGCTTTGGAAAATGAAGCATGGCCTCACAGCTCCAGCACAGTGAGAACCCCAGAAACCCCGCTTCGGCTCTGTGTGTCTGCAAGTTTGAAAGTATTCATAGGCCTGAAAGCAAAGACGTTGGTTGAGTAGACAGTAACAGGAATGACAGGCTAGAGATGTCCTTTGTCTTGCTGTATTATGCGTTGCCATTAGAGAATGCTCAAAGCTGGGTACTTTCTGAAGCACTTTAGATAAATCATGATTTCGAAGCTGAAGAATAACACCAGCATGGTAGCAACCACGCTGAGGTGAAGGTCCTCAGGCTGCATCATGACATGCAGCAGAATCAGAAAGGCTACTGGCTGCATACAAAAGGACATACCTGTGAGCAAAGAGGCAAAGACTAAAATGAGGCACAGCTCACTCATTTGTCACAACCTCTGTGTGCAGTAGTGCCTCCATTCCCTAGGAGACCTGGTTTAGTCTCTGGAGACAAAATTAATCCACTCAGCAGAGGAGAGCCTAGATAATGCAGTCACTCTCCATTTATTTTATTATTTTATTTTATTTTTTAGCTTCCACAACAAATAGAAGCTTCTCAGATGATGATCTAGACAGATGCATCCATCTTCTACTATGCCCCCTACCCATTACTAAATAGAGAAAGATACTCATTCACACAAATCTCTCGAGAGATTTCCCTTCTGAATGTTTGCAGTACAAAATGAGTTTTTTGAATGTTGATAATGCGTCTTAATTGTATTTTCTTCCCTGTATTTCTCAGAATGCATGTTCCCATTGATTCAGGAAATAATGATGTTTTAAAAATGAGCAGTGTTCTCACACTTAAGGTAGTGTAGGTGTTATTGAAGAAATTTGACCCTTTCTAAGTTTGCCTGAGGTTTGTAATTATGGGAAATAATTGAAAGAGAAATGCACGTGGTAAGTGTGCTTTTTCATGCTTCTAATCACAGCATTATGTTTCTTGCTAACACACAAAGTACAGAGAAAGAATTAACTAAGAGGAACCCAGAACAACCACTTACAAGCAAAATTTAAAGGACTTTCAGGCTTGCTGCAGAGTGACATACAAACACATCAGAGAGCTATTTCAGTCAGAATGAAAAAAAAAAAAAAGCAGAAAATGGGAATAAAGGGGTCCATCAAAGCGGTTTGTTGTAAAGGACTGTATAGAAACGGTATTGAAGCTGAAGGATGACATGGAACTGAAAAGCCTCTTTAAACTATTGGGGATAATTAAATATGTTTGCTGGTAAGATTATCGAGATGACAGGAGATGGCGCTGGGTGCTGAGCCTTTATAAGAAACTCTCAATAAAGTAAATGTGAGCAGATGCTATCTGTTTGCTGAATGCTCATTGACAGTGACTTGTTACGATACCCTTCAGATATTCTCACTTTCCTTTCTTTTGATAAATGATTCAATGTTGTGACTAAAGATAGAAAGACACGTTATGTGCTTATACTTTATTTTCAAAGCTATTTCAAATAATATTCTATAATAAATTTAGAGGCAAGGTTATGTAGTCAAAAATCATGAGCACTAGGATTCATGTCTTACACAATTAAAAATAAAATTTGTAGAACCAGGGTGTACTGAGATGAAAAGCTCTGCCACACCCATCACTAGGAAGTCCCGAGGTGAAGAAGCCCCACCTCACACACCAACACTAAGGTGTTCATAGAAGACAAAGCTTTGGAATCCATCACCACATCCTGCCACTTAATCAGTCCAGAAACAAAGAGCCAAGTAGCTATGGAACTGAACCTACTAAGGCTGCAAGTCTGAACAGACTTCTCTTGTTCTCAGTATTTTATGCCAGGTATTTTGTCATAACAACAAGGCAAGGAAGCACAGACCAGGCTCTAACTAGTGCAACGACAGAGCAGTCCATTTGAATGTAAGGTTGTCTAGCTAGACTCTGTACTCAAACAATATCATAGGCTGACATTTCTAACAAGACGAGCAAAGAATAGCTTTACAAGAAAATTAGACTGTATAAAGTTTCTGTTACAGTCACAGTTAAGTTAAGGTTAAATTTTTCAAACTTATTTCCAATTAGTGAGGAAAGGAAAATGTCCCCATTAAAATATACACTTAAAATATAAGTAATACAGAAAGTAAATACATGTAATACATTTTAAAATTATATGTATACATATGTATGTATATATTTGAAGAACCAGAAGGTCTCTTAACAACTTTCCAAAAGATATTAAGAATTATTTTCATAAATTTTAATAGATTCTATTTAAAACTTCATATATAATAAAATTAGTAACGTAGCAGTAAATGAAATCAGAAAACACATTTTACCCTATGCATAAACATAAAACTGTAGAATTATTCTCAGTAGTAAGAAAGAAAATTGTGATACAAAACATAGTAAAGAACAGTGAATTCCTCAAAATATTACAAAGAAAAATATGATAAACAGAACCCAAATGAAACTACAGTAGTGAGATACATTCCACATATCTGATAGAAAGTTTCACACATTCAAATGAAATAAACCTGTAGAGTTTTATAATACTAAAAATCATTGAAATTAGGGGGATCCAACATGGTGGCAATGGGAGGAAACGCTTTCTGACCAGCAGCATAGCAGGAACTGCACAGTGACCAGCAGAAAGAACTCTGGGCCCTAAAACACCTGCGATTGTGTTTTTCATGTGAGAGGAGGCCCCATGTGTGGGTTTCAGTGAGCTTCAGGCCACCCAGGTAAACCTCAGAAGAGTTCCTGGTGAGTCACCAGCCCAGAGCCACATGCCAGCATGCTCTGATCAACTTCCAGACTGGACTGTGTGCCCCACAACACCAGAAACTGGGATTTCCAGTCGAGAGAAAACCCCACCATGCAGGAAACGATTGGGACCAAACTTACGTCACCCAGACAATCCCTGGAAAGGACCCAGGGTCCAGTGGATGCCTGCCTGATCCCCTGACTCACTGCCTCAGATAGAACTGTGGGCCCCAGGTCACCGGAGACTGAGTTTCTCTGTTGGGTGGAAACCCACAGTGCAGGGAACAGCAGGTCTGACCTCAGAGCACTCAGCCAACACCCCATTTACTCCTTAAAGTTCTTGAAGAAACTTCCTGGGTTTCTGCAGATGCCCAGGCACCCAATCACCGGCAAGGCGGAGCCATGTGCCTGTGCCTGCATGTTCTACTTGCCAGCCCAGACAGAACTGAGGTCCCCAAAACACCACAGTCTGGGTGTCCTGTTGGGAGGAAACCCCACAGTGGGGAAAATATCAGATACAATGCTCAGGACACCCAGCTCCAGAAGAGTTTTGGAGTTCATGCAGGCACTAGGCTCTGGCCTTCTACTGCAGGCATGAGTGCCATGCTCACCAGCCATTGATTATGGCTAGGACACTGGGGCACATAGCTGCAACCTCAGACCTACAAAAGCCTGAGAGCCATTGGAGCAGCCCTCAGATACTGCTCCAAGGTGCTACCAGTTATCCCTATCTAAAATGACAAAACCGCAGGACTCCTTGGTTCTTCAAGAGGGCTGAAACCAGCAAATACTGCTTAAGAGCAGCAGCAGCAGCAGCAGCAGCAGCTCACTAAATTCAGAGCAAGAAACCCAGCAGAAGGGCAGCCATCTTCAGAACTTCTCCTGATGAGAGGAGAGTCTTCCTGAAAACCACAGTTACCACACAGGTCCATATGCCTGAGGTGAGCTATGACAATTCCTGAGCACCACCATTCAGTTGACCATACCCAAAAAGCTGAGGAGATCTCCTTCAGAACCCTGCCAAGGGGATTCTCCCCACCCCAGGACCCCAGCAGGCACCAGAAACTAACAGACCACATCTGAGATGAACAGATGGGTAAAGGCCAGCACAAAAGCACAACCATCAAAAAGCAAATCAATATGGCGCCCCCAGAACCTATCCAAGGGCAAGTAGGCCTGGACACCCTAACATAAGTGAAATTCAAGAAGATGCCTTTACATTTATGCTTATGAAGAGGATAACAAAGGAAACAAATAAAATACATAAAGAATTAGAGGAAAATAAAGTTAAAAAGATTGTGTTCATCTGTAAAGAAATTTAGGAGGATATACCAAACTGTTTGTGGCTTTCAGAGATGAAAAGATTAAATCACTGAAAGAAATAAAGAAACGGAGGACTGTTCAAACAAACAAGTGAAGGGATTGAAGGAAAAACAGGAAAATACAGTCAGAGAGGTGAAGGAAATCAACAAAACAGTTCAGAACCTGAAGATAGAATTGGAAAAATTAAAGAAAACACAAATGGAGGAAATCATGGAGAGGGAGAACTTAGGAAAGAAAACAGAAACTACAGAGGTAAGCATAACCAACAGACTACAGGAGATGGAAGAAAGAATCTCAGGGATGGAAGATACAATAGAAGAAATCGATGTATCCGTCAAAGAAAACAATAAATCTAAAAAATTCCTGACACAAAAAAGCCAAGAAATCCAAGACAACATGAAAAGACAAAACCCAAGAATAATGGGAAAAGAGGAAAAATAAGATTCCCTCTTCCAAGGCCCAGAAAATATTTTCAAATAAATCATAGAAGAAAGTTTCCCCAACTAAAAGGAGAAGTCTATAAGAATTCAAGACACCTACAGAACACCTAATAAATTAGATCAGAAAAGGAAATCCTCATGCCACATAATAATCAAAACAGTAAGTATACAGCACAAAGAATAAAATACTAAAAGCTGCAAGGGAAAAAGGTCAAGTAACAAATAATGGCAAACCCATCAGAATCCTTTTTTTTGAAGTCCTTGCTAGAGCAATGAGACAATTAAAGGAAATCAAGGGGATACAAACTGGAAAGGAAGAAGTCAAAGAATCACTATTTGCAGATACCCCAAAAATTCAACCAGAGAACTCCTACAGCTGATGAACACCTTCAGCACAGTGGCTGGATACAAAATTAACTAAAAAAAAAAAAAAAAAAAAATCAGTAGCTCTCCTGTATACAAAAGACAAAAGGGCTGAGAAAGAAATTGAGGAAACAATACCCTTCACAATAGCCACAAAGGACATAAAGTACCTTGGTGTAACCCTAACCAAGCAAGTCAAAGACTTGTATGAAGAAAGACTTCCAGTTTCTAAAGCAAGAAATTGAAGAAGATATCAGAAGATGGAAAGCTCTTCCCTGCTCATGGATCAGTAGGATTAACATAGCAAAAATGGACATTTTACCAAAAGCAATCTACAGATTCAATGCAATTCCCATCAAAATACCAACATAATTTTTTACAGACCTTGAAAGAAAAATTCTCAACTTCATATGGAATAACAAAAAGCCCAGAATTGCTAAAACAATCCTTTACAATAAAAGATCTTCAGGAGGTATTTCCATCCTTGAACTCAAGCTGTACTATAGAGCAACAGTAACAAAAACTTCATGGTACTGGCATAGAAACAGACTGGTGGAAGATTCTGAAATAAGTCCACACACTTATGGACACCTGATCTTTGACAAAAATGCAAAAACCATTCAGTGGAAAAAGATAGCATCTTCAACAAATGGTGCTGGTCTAACTGGATGTCTGCATGTAGAAAAATGCAAATAGATTCATACTTATCACCCTGCACAAAACTGAAGTCCAAGTGGATCAAAGACCTCAACATAAAACCAGACACACTAATACTTTTAAAAGAAAAAGTGGGGAAGAGCCTTGAATTCATCCGCACAGGAGACAACTTCTTGAACAGAACACCAACAGTACAGGCTCTAAGAGCAACAATCAATAAATGAGACCTCATGAAACTGAAAAGCTTCTGGAAAGCAAAGGTCACTGTCGTCAAAACAAAATGACAGCCTACAGATTGGGAAAGGATCTTTACCAACCCTCTCTCTGACAGAGGGCTAATATCGGAATACATAAAGAATTCAAGAAGTTAAACAGCAACGAATCAATTAATCCAATTTAAAAATGGAGTACAGAGCTAAACAGAGAATTCTCAATAGGGGAATATTGATTGGCAGAGAAACACTTAAAGAAATGCTCAACATCCTTAATCATCAGCCAGATGCAAATCAAAATGACCCTGATATTTCAAGTACACAACAAGGACATTTGCTCAACCATGTTTGTAACAGCTTTATTTGTAATAGCCAGAAGCAGGAAACAACCCAGTTGTCCCTCAATTGAGGAACAGATACAGAAATTGTGGTAAATCTAGACAATGGAATACTACTCAGCAGTAAAAAACAGGAAATTATGAAAATTGCAACAAATGGAAAAGATCATCCTGAGTGAGCTATCCCAGAAGCAGAAAGACACACGGGGTATATACTCACTCATAAGTGGTTATTAGATATACAATATAAGATTAACAAAATAAAATCTATACACCTAAAAAACTAATCAAGATGGAGGACTCTGGCTAAAATTTTCAATCCACATTCAGAAAGGCAAAAAGGATGGACATCAGAAGAGGGAGAAAACAGGGAACAGGACAGAAGTCTACCACAGAGGGCCTCTGAAAGGCTGTACTCTGCAGGGTATCAAGGCAGATGCTGAGACTTATAGCCAAATTTTGGGCAGGGTGCAGAGAATCTTAAGAAAGAAGGGGGAGATAGTAAGACCTGGCAAGGACAAGAGCTCCATAAGGAGAGCAACAGAACCAAAATTCTGGGCACAGGGGTCTTTTCTGTGACTTATACTCCAACCAATGTACATTCATGGAGATAACCTAGAACCCCTGCACAGATGTAGCCCATGGCAGTTCAGTGTCCAAGTGGGTTCCATTGTAATGGGAACATGGACTGTCTCTCACATGAACTTCTTGGCCTGCTCTTTGATCACCTTCCCTCTGAGGGGGGGAGGGGAGCAGCCTTACCAGGCCACAGAGAAAGACAAGGCAACACTCCTGATGAGACCTGATAGACTAAGATCAGAAGGAAGAAGATGAAGACCTCCTCTATCAGTGGACTTGGGGAGGGGTATATGTGGAGAAGGGTGAGGGAGCGTGGGATTTCGAGGGGAGAAGGGAGGGAGCTACAGGGAGGATACAAAATCAATAAACTGTTAATAAAAATACAAAATACAAAAAAATCATTGAAATCAAGGAGAGGTATCATTTTGATATTTAATGAGATAATACTTTTAGAACAACTAGAACTGTATTTGAAATAACATCCAGCTAGTTCAGCAAATTTGTTTTTAGACAAACCACAGGAATAAGGGAGACTTATCAGTAATAAAGTAAAGTCAAAAAATTTACAAATAAATTTATTCTCATAAAGGAAGTATTAAATAACCTGTTCTATATTAACACAATTAAACACTATGTAGCAGTGATTATACCTGTGTGGAATGTCAAGAAATACTACTAACAGAGACTACAATCAGTAGTATATAAAGCATCACAAATGTGTTTACAGTATATGTGTCTGGATGTTTTTGTAGAAATAAAAATTTGTTATATAAATATACATTCACTTGCATATGCATATACTTATATTTCTAAAACTGAATAATGGATACATTTTATATAACCACACATATATATGTGAATGCATTGACCTAACATGGGAAAGGATATACTTCAAACCATTCAGTTGAGCTTTCAGAGGATATTTATACAAAATAATATGATACGAATATCCAGCTTGCCAACATTACACAAATATTAACATTTTCTGAATGTTGCTCCATAAAAATATTAAATGCCTCCCATTTTAAAAATAAGTAGCAAGTTGAAAGAAAAATGAAAAAAATATTCAGTATATTAATCAAATATTCTTGTAAAAAACGGTACTACTCTGTGGCATTACACTTACTGACGAATTATCTCATGAACTGTTCATTGAGAGAAATGAAAATACATTTTATCTTTAGTAATTTAGGTGGTAGATGTCAAATATCATTGTCTCTGATATAAGAGTGTGTGTGTCTTTAAAGGCATCTTGTAGAAATTCCTTGGCATGGTGAGCAGCAGTGTTCTGTACAGTGATCTCTGAATGTGCAAGAAGTGTTCCTACTCAGCCACCCCCATGTCTGATACCAGGTGTTACAAGAACCTTTACTCTTTCACATTTACAGGTAATTAAGAAATAGACACTACACCCCAAAGTTTGTTGTGGAGCAAGTTATGAGAACTTTTAATTCTGCACTGTGCCTTTGTGTGACTAGTGGAACTTCTGTGATTGGTAAGATGCATTTCAAATAACTTACCTGAAAGCAGGACTGTAACTGCTCTGAAAAGAAAAACAAAAACAAAAGCAGAAAACAAGAAACAGTTTTTGAGGCAGCTTAGGAAGGGAAGAGAAAAATGTTTACCTCTTTATGGTAGATTCTTACAACATCACTAACATTCCATATTGTTATTCCTCAACCTTCGTGTTTTAGTGTGTATGGGCAGAGGTGTTTAAGTAAGAACTCACAAGAATAAATAATACTGAAGTTACAAAGAAATTATATTTTCATTACAAAGAAAAGAAATCTTCAAGGAGAACAGAAAATCAGACTGTGTCCTGGCCAGCTGTTAGAAATGGACAGTAAAATAGCAATGTGGGAATCAAAGAACCAAATGGAACTGGCACAACAGGCAAAAAAAAAAAAAAAGAAGAAAAGAAGGAAAGAAGGAAAGAAAGAAAGAAAGAAAGAAAGAAAGAAAGAAAGAAAGAAAGAAAGAAAGAAAGAAAGAGAGAGAGAGAGAGACAGCCCCAGAGCCTTTGTCCCAGGATGGCTTCTTGCTGCTGCTGTGCCTTCTCATGTTTTTGCCATATTCCTCTTCTATCTGGCATGGTGTGAGTAGATGTGGAGAGACCCTCACTGCCTGTTATCTGGTGTGATTGCTTCCCGGGTGTTTATTGCTTCCTGTTTCCTGCAGATCAACAAGAAGTTGTACTTTTCAGGAAATAATGCGGTTTAGAGAAACTGATGATTTTATAATTCCTGATAATAATTTTTTTTGAATTCCTGATTTGATTCAAGTAGAATGCACTGAAAGCTGCTAGAGGAGTCCAGTGAGCTTTCACACGTCACAAGCACGTAAATTGCACTAGGAAGAAAATTGGGCTGGGGACAAATTAATGATCAAGGAAAATATTCATTCTAGGTTAGGTTCAGGGATGAGATCACAGGTTTTGGTGTGCACCATGATAAGAAGTAGGTAGCTCTATTGTGACTATAAGAACAGAAAATGGATGGTCAGCTAGTTTTAGTATACATGATTTCAAAAATAAGACTAAGATAGGAGCCCTGCTCCTTGGTATAAATCTTGTTAACCTATGACAAAAACAAAACAACAACAACAAAAAACCCCACATTGCTTTAAACTAATAATGAACTTCTGGGATGAAAGAGAGATAAAACTATTGTTTTGAGCTTAGAATGAATTTATGGAATGAAAGATAAAATATGTTTAGTCAGGTGTGCCTTTTAATAGAAAAACATATAATCAATAATCCAGCTGTAATTCCCTCTTGTGTAATGAGAAAATATGTAACCTATGGCTGTGAAGTAATTTTTCTTCTCCACTAAGTGCGTGTATGTGTCTGTTTGAGACAGAGAGAGAGTGGGAGAGACAGGCACACATTGAGAGAGAGAGGCAGACACACACACACAGAGATTCTTTCCCCCATCTCTTTTCTTTCTTGCCAGCCATGAAAGAGTTAAAAGAGTTCAGAGTCTGTAGACAGTCACAGAGAACATCAGCCCCAGATAATTAAGTTTTGTACCCTCAGAGAAAAGTCTGCTGAGTGATTAATCGCTAACTCTACGCCCACCTCTTCAGTCTACCTTGACCAATCAAAACTGGCTTTCAACACAGAGCCTAATAGAATCATCATCAGAAAGACTCCATCCAGCAACTGATAGGAAGAGATGCAAAAACCCAGAGGGAAACGTTAGATGGAGTTGGAGGGGAAAGAAGAGGGTAGGAGGCAGAGGGGTGAAGGATATCGTGATAAAACAGCCCACAGAATCCACTAACCAGGGCTCATAGGGATTTTCAGAGCCTGAACCAGCAGTCAGGGAGGCTGTGGGGGTCTGACCTAGGTCCTCTGCATATGTTATAGTTATCTAGCTTGGTGTTCTTGTGGGACTCCTAACAGTGGGGGCAGAAGATATCTCTGACTCTTTTGCCTGCTTTGGGAACCCCTTTCCTCCTATTTGTCCAACCTTAATAGGAGGGAACGTGTCTGTTTTTATAACAACTTGATATGCCATATGCCATATTTGGTTGTCATCCCTGGGAGACCTGGGGGATTCCAAACCTTTTCTGAAGTCAAATAGAAGAGGAGTGGGTCTGGGGTAGAGGGGAGGTTTGGAATGGGACTTGGAGGAGTGGAGGGAGGGGAAACTGTGATCAGGATGAGTGGAGAATTAAAATGTTATAAAATAGAAAGAAAAATCAATTGGAAATGCCAGATATGAGAACTTCTTTGCCAAGGAAATGACATACCTATGATGAGAAGTTTGGGGTGGATTCTAGAAAAATAAATTCCTGTTGGTGGCCTCCAAGACCAAATGGGTTGGAAAGAAGAAGAAAGAAAGGAATCCTTGACTAGACTGAAGGTTAGACTCAAAGCCTGGCTGGGACCATGGCAATATGAGCACACAACAGCATTATTCTCTACCAATTCTAAAGGTCAGTCTCAAGTTTTGTCTCCTCCACTGTCAGTCATCAGTTAACTCTTGAACATTAGGAAAGAGCTTATGTTTGCTGACTGTCTTTTTATCTCTCTGTCTCTGTCTCTGTCTCTCTGTGTGAGAGAGTGCTCATCTGTATATGTTGAGTTGTTTTCAATGATTTATAGACATCCTAATAAAGAGAAAGCATACTTCCCAATGTCAGTTTGTTTTAACAATAGTCTAACAGGAAGAATTAGCCAGAAACTGGAGTGTTCTATTAACGGAACAAAAAAAATATAACAGCAGTGAATGGGGTCAGAAGTAGGAACAATGCATGAGGAAACTCCTTTCTCCAAAATATAGCAGAGATTATGAATGTAGACATGGCATATGTAACTATCCTTAACACTCAAAACAAATAAACAGATTTCCCGTTGGTTTAGCAAAAAGACATGTAATAGTAACATTTAGCTTTCAGTCCACAAAAACAGAACATTAATTGATGTGAACAGAAAAAATACATGTTAGTGTTGAAAAGAGGAATAATGTGACTCTTTTATTTGGACACATACTAAAAGGAAAAAGACTTGAATAATATAAACTATATAGATATAAATTAAAATGAGTATCAGTCTCAGAAAAGACTCCTGGGCCCAAATGAGGGAGGGGGCTACAGCTGGGATACAATGCGAATAAACTGTAATTAGTATTTAAAAAAAGAAATTAAAAAAACAAATTTAAAAAAGAATTTAAGTGGAGATACTGGTACCTGCTACGTTACACAATTCTGTGAACATTAGAATTTCTGAAAATTGTATGGGCTAGCAGAAACAGCTAAGATATTTAAATAGTTTCCACAGTTCACAAGAGATTGAATCAGCTCAGTGTCTGAACTGTACATGCTTTAATTTTTTTTTTTAGAATTATAAAATGGTATCAAACTCACAGTGAAATGTGTCTCAGCTGACTGTGCTATTTCTGGTATCTTTATACCTACTCAAAGTAATCTTTAAAATTATTTTGGGTTGGCACCTGTGGCCTGTGAATCTGGCATAATTTTTTTTAGATGGCAGCCATACCACCCAGACAGATGGGCCTGAAGAGAGCCATGTTAATGCACAAGAGCACCCATCAATTTCAATTAAACTGTGCTGGCTTCCTAAATGGTACTCATGCTGAAGATGTCGCTTCCTAATTGGAATTTTCTTGTGGCAAAATTGGTTCTATTTTTCCCTTCCACTTCTTTAATTTACACAACTTTTCTATAGGTGGGTGGCAATTCCATGATGCTTCCTGTCTTTATATACACCCCATTTTTCTTTTCATCTTTCTCCTTCATTCTCTCCTATATTAGCAGCTTAGCCTGGACAGGCAACTACAAGACTTTCAGTCCTCTTTCAGTCACATAGTTGTGCCCGAGCCATTGGCTCATCTTGTTAACCTTCCTGGTCAAGCAAGACACTGCCATTACTTACCTGTATTGCTGTAATAGCTTCCTAAATGTGCCCCTACAGATTCTTCTGGACATGGCAGCTGGTACTGTTCATTTAAAAGAAATAGCTGAGATCATGCAGCCCATCTGCTGAAGCGTCTCTAAAGGTCCCAGCATCTTTCACACTGAGAACCAAATTGCCTTGAAAAACCATCAGCACCCAATATTGCCAGAGCCTCCTTCCTTGTATCTCTTGGTACTTTAAAAAAAAATCATTATTCTTTTAAACTAAATTTTATGCACCTCAAGTTTCTTAAAATTTATAATCAGGATTTTATTTTTCAGACTACATAGAGAAAAACTAGACAAAAGACATAAACTGAAAGCATTTGTATGGATATTATGTAGTGGTGTGAAATGTGTATTTCTTAAAATCATACGGTTTAGTGAAATTGCTAATCCCATAAAGGTTCTGAAAAATGAAGTACAATAATAACCTTTGGGATTGAGATTACACAGACTGGACAATTCTCCAAATATCAGAATGATCTTTTCTCTCAGCAAATGCATATAGATATTCTTAATATATGAACTAAATGATTGTGATGGTATGTATAATACATGATTTAGCACACACGTATATATTTTTTGTAAAGTACCATAATCTTACTAAATACAATCCTTACTAAGTATAGAACCATTTAGATTCAGTATGGATCTGGTTAACTTCTCTAATCTTAATGAAATCTATGTAAAGACATGGGGAGCTTTCTGTATCAAGTTTAACACTTTTTCATTAAGCTAAAATTATTTCAAGACCTAAACCAGAGTAAAAAGTCTAATAGTTTTGGTTTTTTGATGAAATCAAGATTTTATTGGGGGGGTCATCTTAAATCTATTATCTTAATTTATACTATTTTGCACAATTATATTTTAAAAAACAAAGAATATGTTTATAAGATATATCCAGAGTAATACGATATATCATTGTTTGTTCAAAGGAAAAAACACTTTGTTATCTGCTCATGCCTTGAGATTTCCCTCCCTATTCCTATTTTCATATGGTTTCTGTGTTATTTTACAGTTGAACTTATAGCTTCCTTGGAATAGGTTTTTGTTCATGGCTACTCAAGAGAGAATAGGCATCAAGATGGGTTTCTCTATTTAATAGTGTAATTTTGAGCTTAATGTCTGCTTTGGTAAAATAAAGGAGTTTACTGAATTTAAAAATGCTATATATTTTGGACATTAAAACTTATTTTATTCAATGTATGTCAAACTCCTTTCCCTGAACACCTTACAGATTTCTATGATTCAAACGTCTTGGAATAAATGTTACCATGAAAACATGTCATGCTGTTCAATAAGTTCGGGGGTTCACAGTGCCCACATCATTGTGGGTACTGACATTATTGTGTTAAAAGCCTGTACTATTTAGTTGTACTTTATAGAACTTCATTTTCCCTCACTCTGAAGCAATTAGCAGTTACTTTTCTCAGAACTGTGAGTAAGGCCAAAATGACCTAGTCCAAAATATGTTTCCAGCCCAATTTTGTCAACTGCCCTGGAACACTTCTTCTCAGCCACATGTACTTGCCTATTTTTCCCCATTCCTGTGAAATGCTTTCTGTCGTTTTTTTTTTTTTTTTTTTTTTTTTTTTTTTTTTTTTTTTTTTTTTTTCTGCTTGTGAATCTTAATTCTTTAAGGCTTTTCCATTTTCCTCAAGCCTAATTTAGGTCTGCAGCACAGACACCTTATTAGGGTTTTATACAATATTTCTTTGTGTACTTTAATATTTTACAGGTTTATATTTTTTAATATTGACTTACAAATCATTTTATTTTAGGTTCATGATTCTCAGAAATATAAAATGCATTACTTTAATTATCTGAAATGAAAAACAAAATTTTGGGGGTTTTCTGGTTTATTTGTTTGTTTTTTAATAGATATTTATTATTATTTTTTATATTAATTACAGTTTATTTACTTTGTATCCCAGCTGTAGCTCCCTCCCTCATTCCTTCCCAATCCTGTCCTTCCACCTTCATCTCCTTCCATGCCCCATGCCCCATGCCCCCACTCCAAGGCCACTGATAGGGTAGGTCCTCCTCCCCTTCCATCTGACCCTAGTCTATCAGGTCTCATCACAATTGGCTGCACTGTCTTCCTCTGGGGACTCTTAACGCTGCTTCCCCCTCATGGGGAGGTGATCAAAGAGGCAGCCACTGAGTTCATGTCAGAAACAGTCCCTGTTCCCTTACTCGGGTACCCACTTGGATGCTGAGCTGCCATGGGCTACATCTGCACAGGGGTTCTAGGTTATCTCCATGCATGGTTCTTGGTTGGAAAATCAGTCTCAGAAAAGATCTCTTTGCCCAGATTTCTTGGTACTGTTGCTCTCCTTGTAGAGCTCCTGTCCTCTCCAGGTCTTTCTATCTCCCCCTTCTTTCATAAGATTCCCTCCACTTTGCCCAAAGTTTGGCAATGAGCCTTAGCATCTGCGTTGATACCCTGCTGGGTAGAATATTTCAGAGGTACTCTGTGGTAGGCTCCTGTCCTCTTCCCTGTTTTCTCCCTCTTCCAGTGTCCATCTGGTTTGTCTTTTGAGTGAGGATTGATTATATTGCCCAGGATCCTTCAAAATATGTTCAAGTACACAACAAGGACATTTGCTCAACCATATTTGTAGCAGCTTTATTATTAATAGCCAGAACCTGGAAACAACCCAGATGCCCCTCAACTGAGGAAGGGAAATAGAAATTGTGGTACATTTACACAATGGAATACTACTCAGCATTTGAAAACAAGGAAATCATGAAATTTGAAGGGAAATGGTCGGAACTAGAAAATATCATCCTGAAAAAGGTATCCTGGAAGCAGAAAGACATACATGCTATATACTCACTTATAAGTGGATATTAGATATATAATATAAGATAAACATACTAAAATCTGTACAGCTAAAGAAACTATGCAAGAAAAATAAAATTCTGAGTGTTCACTGTCTTTCAGAATCCATCAAAGCCTAGAACTTTCTCTTCTACTGCATAGAACAATGTGCCTACAAATTATTTAAAAGCAAATACTTAAAGAGACTTTTACTTTCAGCATATATTGTGCTATATTCTAAGTTATTTAAATTGATTATTTAAGCATTTCTTCATAACTTTTACAAAACATTTTGAGAGATGTTAGTTTCAAAATAATAAAACGGATTTCTTTTCCAATATTGTGTGTAGTCTTTTTCTCTAATCTAGAGAGTTATAAAAAGAAAGACAGTTAAAAAAGAATGATTATATTTCAATCAATATAAAATTGCTTTTTGAGAAAAGTCTCTTTTGTTCGTTTTACTAAACAGAAGTATGGCATCTAGTACAGAAAAAGCACATCACCAGAGAAGCAGTAAAAGAGAATAAATTCTGTACTGGAGACAAAGGTTTTGACTATGACGTTATACTTATCCTAGATCAATATTTCTCTACATCATGGTTATACTTGCCTACCTCTACCCAGCATCATACTTCATTAGATACAAGTTGAAGATCTGCAGTAGGAAAAGAAAATAGACTCTTCTTCACCACTTGGATTTCATACCTTTACCAATGCTATGCAAAGGACATTGTTTTGAATGTGTTGAGTCAAAATTATTTAAAATATTTTTACTCATTTTAATATTCATGTCATACATATTTAGTAAAATATAAGAGGTGTTAATGTTCATGAAAGAAAATATCACTAAGGAAAAAACACCCCAAATCAGTATCAAAGCTTCAGTATGTAATAAAACGATCAGTGTGGAATGGAGATTTATATCGCATTATTTGGAACCACCAAAAAGTCTTGAAATAGTACATGTGCATAACATGCAAATATTTCCCACTTATTGTTTCCCTGAAAACACCATGTGTGAACACCATAATAAATTACCGAGGACTTGCAGTTTCAGCTAAAAGGAAATAAGTAGCTTAATTCCTTCTAAGTTTTCCCTTTTGTGATATAAAAATATTCAACAATGCACAAGCAAGACCAGAAAGATGGTAAATGGTGAAAATAAAGTATCCCAGCTACATGGTGACCTCAGGATTTATAGAAACACAAAATAATAAATTGCTTCCCATATGTCTGAGACATAATGCCACTAAGCCTCAAAGTCACAGCTGCAGAGAGCAAAGAAAAGGAAATTCTAAAGCGCCAAAGGAAGCTTAGTTCTTCTAAGGAAAATAACGTAGCAGAAGAAAATGTGGCATCATGACCATTTCTAGCCAACGGGAACAGAAACTCACTTCCATTAGCCATGTGTTTGTACTTCTGTGGTTCCTTACACCTCTAGTGTTAGGAGGGATGAGCAAGAAGCTGAAAATGAACTTGTCTCTTGATGCAGAAGTAATAAAAGGAACTCTGATTCTCCTGCATACTTGTGTTAGAAGGAGGAAAAAAGGGAGTGCATCTACTCATGTGTCTTAGTTATTTCTGTATTATCATGTTTCGCCACCATAAGAAAGACAATTTTTACAGAAATAATTTATTGGGAGTACAAAGCCATACTTCTATTATTTCCCAAACAGTTAAACTAACTGAGGACCAAGAATTGAAGTCTTATGAAAGAAGGGGCCTATAGAAAGAGGCCTAGAGAGGACAGGAGCTCTACAAAGAGAGCAACAGAACCAAAAAATCTGGACACAGGGTCTTTTCTGAGACTGATAGTCCAACGAAGGACCATGCAGCTTGGTGTCCAAGTGGGTGCCCTAGTAAGGGTAACAGGGGCTGTCTCTGACATGAACTGAGTGGCTGGTTCTTTGATCACCTCCTCCTAAGGGAGGAGCAGCCTTACCAGGCCACAGAGGAAGACAATGCAGCCAGTCCTGATGAGACCAGATAGACTAGGGTCATATGGAAGGGGAAGATGACTTCTTCCTTTATCAGTGGACTGCGGGTAAGGCATGGGAGGACAAGAGGGATGGTGGGATTGGGAGGGGAAGAGGGACAGGGCTACAGCTGTGATACAAATGAGTAAATTGTAATAAGCAAAAAAAAAAAGAGATAGAAAAGAATTGAAATGTATGAGCCTATGGACCATCCACATCCAATACATGATGCCTAGATGACCCATGCAGTAGTAGTCTGACAAACCCAGTAATATGACCCTAAGTTGCCACCAAATAATGAAGACATTGATATCTGGGAGTTTGGCAGAGGAGAACTGTGAGTCTGGAGCCAGCAAGGCCTATAAACTTGACCCTGTTTCAAGGAAAACAAAGATGTTCCATTAGCCATAGAATTGTTTGACATATATATGTGTGTCTGTGTGTGTGTGAAATAAATATATATTATATAATACATAACATTAATACATAATGCAATTATACAATACATGTTCATATATTATATAATCATATAAGTATAATAAAATATATATTGTATATGTGTTACATAATATAGTATATTACCCATATTTGTATATTAACAAGAGAGAATCATGTTAGAAACAAAATGAGAAATAAACAAGTTGATAATGTTCATAGGAATCTATTACATAAAAATTCCATTTCTCAGGATTCTAATGTCATAAAAGTACAAATTATAGATTCACAAGTAGACAAACAATATAAACTGGGCCTTACCACAAATGGAAGTTAGTTCTCTGAATTGAAAACTTTTGCCTTTTTAAGTCTGTGTAGATGATAACAATACGCTAGAAAATGTGAGGTTGGTGGGTATTTTTCTAAAGTTAAGTTTTTCTTTCTTCTCTCAGTTAGAGCAAATCCTATAGACTGGAATGATGAGATGATAATGATACTGAGATGCAACCTGAATATCTCATTGTTCTGAAAAGAAGAAAATTTGCTGAATCACTCAATAAAATATTTAAATTGATACAGTAATGATTTGTGGTTCAGGAGCAACTTTAGGGATAAAAGAACTATTCTATAATAATTGCATTGATATGTTTTGTCATTTTTCTTCCAAAGAAACTCTCTGTTTAGGAGGATCTTGCATCCAGGTCAAATTTATGAATTGAGTTAGAAACATTGAAAAATGTGACCAAGAATATAACTGCAATGTCTTTCTGCTACAGAAAATAGAGTTTTAGATGTGACAAGAACTGTTTCTCAAAAAGCAGAAAATAGAGAATAAAATCTAGTTATAGGTCAAATGTTTGATAGAATCTAGTTAGATTGTGAAAGACTTAGGTACTTAAGGGTAAATTACTTATCCTTACCTGAAAAGGGCAACAGAAAAAATACGCTTGGAATGAAAAACACTGATAGAAGTGAATGCAGAGACTGTCAAGCAGAAATTATTAATATCTGGGACAACCACATATTTCCTAAACTTTCTAAAGAAAAAGTGCAAACATAGAAAAGACATAATTTTCTCATGTTTTGGAAATGCAATACAGATAATTTCTTTAGCTTCTTAGAAAAAATATTTCTAGTTGATTAACTGGTATTTGGATTCTCTTTGCTATGAAACAAGAAAAATTTTCACTCAGTAATACCTTAATAAATTATTCAAAAGCTCTTCTATTCTTCAATTAAATTTCCAGAATGATTGAAATTTCACTAAAGAATACATAGATTTCATTAAAGAATCTCACAAATAAAAAACGAAAAGTTAAAAAAAACTTTGATAATTATTTATTTTTGAAAGACAATCATGAATACTTTGCTCCAGAAATGAGGTTGTGATGTTTTCAATTTTTACTGCATATGTAGCATCTATGCCGGATCCCTAGTCCCAGAGCTCAGGGAATATTAAGGAACAGGGCCAAAAAGGTTGAAAAGGCCAGAGAACCTGGATGCCTGTTGAAAATAGAGTATTCTATACATGACAGCCTGCATCAATGAAATATCAACAATATGATCACAAAAACAAGTTTTACAGTAGTCATGGATGAGATATTCAAAATTTAAAAAGAAATTTAGAAAGTCAGAGTATAAAAACTAATAATGAGAAGGAAAAGATCTGTTTCATTTGCTTCTGCTGTCCTCATCATGCTTAAACATGCACATGGGTCTCATTTGGAGAGCTTGTGGACACACACAGGTTCTACCACAGGCAGGCTGCAGGATAACTCTAACATGGAGATAAACCCATGTTACTACGCATAATGCGACAATTTGAGGTCTAGTACTCTACCGTTCAGATGATAAGACAGTTAGCATATGTTTTTATATCAAGCTACCAATAATAAATTTAATTTAGTTACTTTTGTATCTCTCCATCGCCCTTATTTTGTTTAACACACTGTTTTCTTCATCTTTGCTTCTCCAGACTAAGAAGACACAGACTCATGCATCCCTAAAGACAATCATTAGTTCTTGTTATTTGGGTTGTTTGGGGGCGTTGCATTTTTTTTCCTGTTTGTCTGTTTGTTCTAAAAGAAATGATATTTGACAGCTAGGAGTTTAAACAGGCATATACATATCTGGTCCTGACTAATTTCTCAGTAATACTTTACAGCTAGTATATTTAAATTTCCTCAAATGTAGATGTCAGTTCCAAAATATGTCATATTTTTTTTAATTTTTTATTAATTACACTTTATTCATTTTGTATCTCCCCATAAGCCCCTCTCTCCTCCCCTCCCAATCCCACCCTCCCTCCCCTTTCTGCATGCATGCCACTCCCCAAGTCCACTGATTGGGGAAGTTCTCCTCTTCTTTCTGATCTTAGTCTATCAGTTCTCATCAAAAGTGGCTGCATTGTCCTCTACTGTGGCCTGGTAAGGCTGCTCCCCCCTCAGGGGGAAGTGATCAAGGAGCAGGCCAATCAGATTATGTCAGAGGCAGTCTCTCTTCCCATTACTATGTAACCCACTTGGACACTGAACTGCCATGGGCTACACCTGTGCAGGGGTTCCAGGTCATCTCCACGAATAGTCCTTGGTTGGAGTATGAGTCTCTGGGAAGTTCCCTGTGTTCAAATTATCTTGTTCTGTTGCTCTCCTTGTGGAGTTCCCGTCCCCTCCAGCTCTTACTATTTCCCACTTCTTACATAAAATTCCATTCATTCTGCCCATCAGTTGGCCATCAGGCTCAGCATCTGCTTTGACAGTCTATACTGCAGAAGCTTTCAGAGGCCCTCTGTGGCAGGTTTCAAGGTTGTTTCCTGTTTTCTTCTGGCTTTCAGAGGCCCTCTGTAGCAGGTTCCGAGGTTGTTTCCTATTTTCTTTTTCTTCTGATGTCCATCCTCTTTGCTTTTCAGGATGGGGATTGAACATTTTAGTTAGGGTCCTCTCTTTTGCTTAGTTTGTTTAGATATACAGATTTTAGTGGGTTTATTCTATGTTGTATGTTTATATGAGTGAGTATATACCATGCATGTCTTTTTGCTTCTGGGACAACTCACTCAGGATGATCCTTTCCAGGTCCCACCATTTACCTGCAAATTTCATGATTTTCTTATTTTTCATTGCTGAGTAATACTCCATTGTATAGATGTACCACAGTTTCTGCATCCATTCTTCAGTTGAGGGGCATCTGGGTTGTTTCCAGCTTCTGGCTATTACAAATAAAGCTGCTACAAACATGGTTGAGCAGATGTCCTTTTTGTGTACTTGCACCTCTTTTGGGTATATGCCTAGGAGTGGTATGGCTTGATCTTGAGGAAGCGCTATTCCTAGTTGTCTGAGAAAGCACCAGATTGATTTCCAGAGTGGTTGTACCAGTTTACATTCCCACCAGCAGTGGAGAAGGGTTCCCGTTTCTCCACAACCTCTCCAGCATGTGTTGTCCCTTGAGTTTTTCATCTTGGCCATTCTGATGGGTGTAAGGTGAAATCTCAGGGTTGTTTTGATTTTCATTTCCCTAATGGCTAATGAGGTTGAGCATTTCTTTAAGCGCTTCTCTGCCATTCGATATTCCTCTACAGAGAATTCTCTCTTTAGCTCTGTTCCCCATTTTTTAAGTGGATTACTTGGTTTATTGCTTTTCAGCTTGTTTAGTTCTTTATATATATTGGATATGAGTTATATAAAGTACAATATTCTGTATTTTCCTTTTTAAATTATAACTCTAAATCTCAATTTGTCAAAGAGAGGAAGATAGAAATATCATTGTTTTTTTAAAATAACTAAAATATTTTAAAAATAGAAATGTACTTTGTAATACATTTTCAAACATATTTTCATTAAACATTAAAGTATTATCATAAAATTTGTAAGGGAGTTACTGACTGCATATGTTTTCTACATCATTTATTTGTTAGTGACAAAATTCATGGGTTCATATATCTGTTGATTTCTTGGTTATATTCTTCTAAAACTAAAATAGGTGAGAAGCACTTAATGAAGTGTTCAGCATTCTTATCCATCAGGTGAATACAAATCAAAATGACCTTTCATTCTGATACCTGTCAGAATTTCTACAATCAATAACACAAGTGACAGCTCATTTTGGTGAGGATGTAAAGCAAAGGGAATGCTTTGCCATTGCTGCTGAGAGTGCATTGCTGTTGGGAGTGCAAACTTGTACAACCACTAGGAAAATCAATATGGTGTTTCCTCAGAAAATTTGGAATCTATCTACCTATAAAACCCTTGGGCATATACCCGAAGACGCTCCATCCAAACACAAGGACACTTGCTCAGCGATGTTCATAGTGACTTTATTCAAAATATCTAGAAACTAGAAACAACTTATATCTCCAAAGGAATTGATAAAGAAAACAGGTATATTTTTACATGGATGTAACTCATGGTAGCTCAGTATCCACATGAGTACCTAGTAAGGGGAACAGGGACTATTTCTGACATGAACTCAATGGCTGGCTCATTGACCCCCACCCCCCTGAGGGAGGAGAAACCTTGGTAGGCCACAGAAGAGGACATTGCAGCCAGTCCAGAAGAAATGTGGTAAGCTAAGGTCAGATGGAAAGGGAGAAGGACCTCCCCTACCAGTGGACTTGGAAAGGGGCAGGGAGGACTTGAGGGAAGGAGAGTGGGTTTAGGAGGGAATGAGGGAGAGGGCTACAACTGGGATACAATGTTAATAAACTATAATTAATACTAAAAAAAAATAAAGATTACCTGTACTCTGCCCAAAGTTTGGCTGAGTCTCAGCCTCTGCTTTGATACCTGGATCAGGACAATCTTTCAGAGGCCCTCTGTGGTAGGCTCTTGTCCTGTTCCCTGTCTTCTCCTGCTTAAGGTATCTATTACATTTGTCCTTCTGAATGAGGATTGAGCATCTTCCCTAGGGTTTTCCTTGTTGTTTAGCTTCTTTAGGAGTATCTATTTTCCATTGAATGGATTTGAAATCTTTGTCAAAAATCAGGTTTTCATAAGTGTGTGGATTTCTTTCAGGATCTTCTATTTGATTCCATTGATCCACCATTCTGTTTCTATGCCAGTACCGCAGTTTTTATTACTGCTGCTCTGTAGTACAGCTTGAGATCAGGGATGGAGATACCTCCAGAAGATCTTTTATCATGGAGGATTGTTTTGGCAATTCTGGGTTTCTTGTTATTCCATATGAAGTTGAGAATTTTTCTTTCAAGGTCTGTAAAGAATTGTGTTGGTAATTTCGTGGGAACTGCATAGTATCTGTAGATTGCTTTTATTAAGATAGCCATTTTTACTATATTAATCCTGCCAAGCTACGAACATGAGAGATCTTTCCTTCTGCTGGGAGGAAACCCCACAGCGGATAGATTCCAGCTCTTAAGTAAAGACTAATCATGCTACAATCCACAGACTCAGAGAGGCTAAGTAACAAGGAGATCTCTAGGGGGCATGAGGATGCATGTACCTCTTTGGGAAGGAGAAGTAGAATAGATTTTATAGAATGTGTGGACTTAGGACAGGTGCTGATGATAACAGGAGGGATAAGGGAGGGAAGGAGGGATGGAAGAAAATAGTATGCCAGGAAAAGATAGGTATTCGGAGACTTTGGGGAGGGGTGACATGGAAACCTAATGTAATGGAACCTTTCTGAAATGAGGATGACTTCAGTGTGGGTAATAAACGGAGGGTGCAGAACATGAACCAGTCATCTTCTGTAACCAAGAAAAGCAAAGGGGGAGGGACTGGGAAGAGTGGACAGAGGGAAGGCTGCAACTAGGATGTATTTTATGATAAAAGAATAAATAGAAAAAATAAAAAAAGATAATATGTCAATGTACACATAAGACCAGAAAAATGTTTACATGATTAATATTTTACTATGAAACCAGGCAATATTAAAATCCTCATACATGTCATTTATAGGTAGCATCTCCATATGTATCATCTCTTTTTATTTAATATAATCTAGCAATAGTTTTTTAAGTTATTTCTTGATGTATTTTTTAGTTAATGTCACTTACTTCTTCCTAAATTAAGACAGACACACTATGATGATTACATTGTAAATTACTTTTATTCTAATTAATTCATTTTTTTGAATTTTATTTTTTTCTTATCAGTTACATTTTATTAACTCTGTATCCCGGCCTTGTCCCAATCCCTTATTCCCTCCCAGTCCCTCCCTCCCTCCCTCATCTCCACCGTGCCCCTTGCCAAGTCCACTGATAGGGGGGACCTCCTCCCCAATCATCTGATCCTGTTTTATCAGGTATCTTCAGGACTGGCTGCAAAGCTCTCCTCTGTGGCCTAACAGGACTGTTCCTCCCTTGGGGGGTGGGAAGGCCAAAGAGCCAGTCATTGAGTTCCTGTTAGAAATAGTCCTTGTTCCCCTCACTATGGGAAACCAATTGGTTACTGAGTTACCACAGGCTACATCTGAGCAGAGGTTCTAGGTTACATTCATACATGGTCCTTGGTTGCATGTCAGTCTCAGAAAAGACCCTGTGCCCAGATATATTTGGTCCTTGAGGAGCTCCTATCCTTTCCTCATCAGACTAACTCCCCTTCTTTCTTATGATTCCCTGTACTCTGCCAAAGGTTTGGTCATGAGTCTTTGCTTTGAAAACACTGCTAGTTAGAGTCTTTCCAATGCGCTCAGTAAACTCCTGTCAATGTTCAATGCGTATCCCATCTGTCTTTCTAAACGAGGATTGATAATCTTACCCCATGTCCGCTCTCTTGATTATCTTTTTTAGGTGTGTAGATTTCATTATGTTTATCATATCTTATAGGTCTATATAAGTGAGTATATACCGTGTTTGTCTTTCTCCTTCTGGGATATTTCACTCAGGATGATCTTT
>NW_026592118.1:43743260-43798788 GCF_907164565.1 Psammomys obesus | reverse complement strand
ATCAAAACGACCCTGAGATATCACCTTACACCCATCAGAATGGCCAAGATGAAAAACTCAAGGGACAACACATGCTGGAGAGGTTGTGGAGAAAGGGGAACCCTCCTCCACTGCTGGTGGGAATGTAAACTGATACAACCACTCTGGAAATCTATCTGGCGCTTTCTAAGACAATTAGGAATAGTGCTTCCTCAAGACCCAGCTATACCACTGCTAGGTATATACCCAAAGTTTGCTCAAGTACACAAAAGGGATATTTACTCAACCATGTTTATAGCAGCATTATTTGTAATAGCCAGAACCTGGAAACAACCCAGATGTCCATCAACAGAGGAATGGGTACAGAAATTGTGGTATTTTTACACAATGGAATACTACTCAGCAATCAAAAAGGAGGAAATCATGAAATTTGCAGGCAAATTCATTTTTCTTAAATAAGATCTTATTTCATCCTTTTGCTTATATAGAAGTAAATGTGAAAACTCAGAATTGTTAAAAAGTAAGTACAATATAGTATTGGAATATTGAGACTTCAGTTTGAGAAAAACCATAAATATAGTTGTATTCAACTTAGTTAAATTAGCCATAACATTCTCCTTTTAATGGTTAATCATTTCAATTAATAACAAAAGCCATTTTAAAGCACCATAAGTTATTAGTAATTTGAGAGTAACCAGTAAGGACTAGCCATTCATTTAAAGAAGACAAGTCATTTTCTCCTCCCGCAACTGATCCCAGGTCTTTGCTAATATGTGATATGAGATTGACCCTCAAAATTTGCATGTAAGTGGATACCCAGTGATGGCACATCTGCCTCGACCTCTCCTTTGACAGGTTATTCCTCCAGTCTTGGTTTGTTTGCAGCTACTTAAGTGCTACATTTTTATTTTGTTAAGTTATAACCAATTCTGAACACAGAGAAAAGAGCGAGTTGATCCTAGTTATTTGTTTCATATACCTTACCAATTTCACACCATTGTTCATTCTTAACTATTTAGTGACCCAAACTTTTTTTTTAAATTTTTTACTAATTATTACAATTTGTTCACTTTGTATCCTGGCCACTGTGGTCCATTCTCCAGTCTCCTCCTATTCCCTCCTTTTCTCCTTCTCCTCTTCCTATGCCCCTCCCCAACCCCAAACTTTTATAATCATTTAATTATAAGGACTTATAATCCTTAAGGTGTATTTATAGCATATGATCATCTCTGGAGCCTCGATCTCAAAATGTGTACGTGCTCTGGAAATGTTTCCTTCTCTTTAGTTCAAGGATATCTCCTGAACAAGAAACCTTTAAATTTGACTTTCAAACATAAAATGAGAAGAACAACAGCGCAGCAACTATGCCTTGCCATGTAACAGCCTCAATGCTGTGGAGTTTCTTTTTAGTGTGCTGGGGAGGGTACTCAGCCAGCTTCTAGAATTGGACCAACATGCAAAGCGAGCAAACTTAAAACTGGAGAGTACAGCGTATCACTACATTTGTGACCCAATCAGACTCACACAACTATTACAAAATCATTTTATCCAAGCTAATAGTTCCCAGTTGATAGATCAGTATCAACCCATGAAAAAAAAACAAACCAATCTTAATTATTAACAAGGCAGACAAAACCACTACTGAGGATGTAAATTATTAAGTGAAAATTGCAGTGCAAGATATGAAATAATGTCCTGCGAGATACTGGTCAGGAAAGCCTCACAGTGTTCAAATCAACACAAGGTCTTGCCATTGCTCTTGGGAACTCAACATCACTACATAACTAGATTCCATTACTAAAGGCAATACAGATTTATGCATAAACATTACGGATTGACTGCTTCCTGATTGAATTTGAAGCCTGTTCCATAGAAAGAAAATACACCTAGTACTGTTAAAAAAAAAATGTCAATGGCTTTGGAGACTTTGGTCCTAAGATAGAAATTACTACTGTTATTTTGCTAGATGTCTGTGCTTTCATTTTGCCCTCTTAGAATTATATTCCTTTCCACAGAACTTAGCTGCTTAGAACCTAGGCCAAAGAAGTTTCTTTTTATACTGGGCAGCAGCCAAGAGGAGACTGAAGATTCAGACTCAAATTGAACATCTTTATAAGTTTCTCTGCATCACAGATATCTGCAGGAAACTATGTAAATAACTTTTATCAATTTATATTTATTTCTGTAAGATTCAATATTTAATAACGTAACCAAGAAAAGAAACTGATTTTGAAGTTGATCTTAGATTATCTCAAATTCAGTGAGTTCTAGACCAGAACTTAATTCATCCTATTGTTCTATGTAATGGTTTAACATCTGGTCAACATTGACTCATTAAGTACTTCAGTATTGGAAAGCTAAGCTGAGACATATTTCCGATGACCATTTTCCAACCATAAATTAAGTTTCTAGACAGGTAAGATCCATGTTTGGAAATAAGTAGATGGATTCAAAGAAGTGAATGAAAGTGAGACAAAAAAAAAAAATAAGTGAAGCTCAATTTTATGAGCAAAAAGTAATATTGAAAAAATAATAGTTCATAATAAGTGTTTATTTCCATACTAGTCTCAAGTGCACGCTATTTGCTGTTCTCACTTTTAACATTGTAACAAATTAACATGGGTACAACTACATATGTCAGGCTGCTCATATGTTCCATTTGCCCTGGTGCTGTCAATTGCTTTTGAATTATTTTAGCACTTCTATTTGTTGTCATAAGTATGCCACACTTCTGACAGGCAATTATCTGGTCACATTATACCTCTGACAGTACTTCTTAGAAAAGCAAGAAGTTTTCATAAGAATGAGACAAAAAAAAATATGATCAGGAGTTTGAAACAGTTGCCTACCTATCTGAAAACTGATAGCATTTAATATAATGTCAGCAATTCCTTAATCAGTAAGGAATATTAGGGCAGTAAATTTTATCTTCCATTCTCACTGTTAGATGTCCTGATACAATATTGGAGAAAATAAAAAGAGAAAGAGATACTTGTTGTGGACATTTTGGCTTATGATATGTAAACATGCTTTTGTTATAATCTCAATTTTAGTTTGTTCACATCTGTTAATTGTCTTTTGTGGAGCATACTCTTTGCCAGCTGGAATTAGTTGAATTCTGAGGACTCTGAGCAGTATATATATGATAGCCCAGAGGAAGAAGGCACAGAGGCTTGGAGGAGGACTTCTTGCTCTGCTTGCTGGTTCCCTGGTTTGCTGGTTAACTGGACATCTGAATTCCCTGACAAAGGATATTGGTATTGCCCCCAAAAGAATCTTATAACCCTACCCAGCAGGAAGAAGTAAAGAGGGCTACATTAACTTTCCCTCACAACTTTATTCCCTTACCTCCTTTAAGGATCTTCCAAATAAAGTAGCATTTGAAAAACTAGCACGTGCAGGTACTTAATGGCCACACGTGATAGACATATTAAAATAACCACCCATAGAAGCTTCAGTTGATCCAGGCTTGACTCAGCATTCCAGCATGTCTGTCACTGAGCAGCATTAACAAACGTGTTTTATGTGTGAGCACTGGCAAGCAATTTAAAGGCAGAGAGCAAACCAAAAGTCTCATTAAAATGCCAAAACATAGTAAACCTAAAAATAAAAACTTTAAGTGCTTTATGTTTTCATTTTTACTAAACATGTTCTGTACTCTAGAAGGCAAACATGGAGGAAATTTGAAAGCCCAAATTCAATGCCCCCAAAAATGCCTTTGGAAAAAAAATCAATAAAAAACAAAGCAAGTGAGAAAAAAATTTGCAAGAAAAAAATGCTGTGAGTTTATTAATTTTACAGAAAGGGTGTAGAATAAGTAAAAGGTGGGGTGGGTGAAAGAAAAGAAAGTTGCAAAATGAAGAAATTTTCTGAGAACACACTACGCTACTAAACTAAATGAGCAGCAGGAATTAAATATGATACTTTCCTTGTTTAGCCATCAAAGTGGAAAATGTATGTGTCTTTGTAGCATTTACTAGTAATTGTGGTCGGAAGTGATTACATAAGGACACTTTATTTATTTGGCTTATAATATACAGTTGTAGGTTTGGGTAGAGTGGATTATGGTAATAACTGCCTTCCTCAGAAAGCTGTATGATCTTTACCCAATGATTCCCCTGAGAGAAATTCAGCGGGAGCTACCGAAAGGTTTTGTCACAATGTCTGTCGCCTGCATACTCAATGAATCATTAATAATAGGAACTAATTAAAACAACAGAAAAAAAGACAGCTGTAATTAAACCACCTTTAAAAATCATAGCCCAGTTCTAAAATCAAACATAAGCAATTGAAACAGATGAAGCAAATTGTTACAGTGTATGTGAGAGAGAGAATAAAAACAAGTGAGAATAGTAAATACAGAGTGAAGTCCCAGGTGTCTATATTTGCTTTAGCTTTGTGTGGAAAAAAAAATGCAACAGAGTCAGAGAAAGGCTCTGCTCCCCTTGTTAGGTGACCCACAGGATGACCAAGCTGCACATCTGCTACATATGTGTAGAGGGTCTAAGTCCATCCCATGCATGCTTTTTGGTTGGTGATTCACTCTCTGTGAGCCTCTGTGGGCCCAGGTTAGTTTATTCTGTAGTTCTTCTTGTGGCGTCTTTGACCTCTCTGTCTCCTCCAATCATTCTTCCCACTCTTCCACAAAGCTCCAAGGAGTCTATGGTGGTGACCCTAGCTGAGACTCCTAGCAGTGGGGAGATATGGAGCCTGAAGTTGCCACCCTCTGTAGCCAGGGGGAATTTCCAATGGATGGAGGAGGACACCAACCATGCATAAGACTTTCAAACCAAAATTTGTCTTGCCTACAAAAAGTGTATGGATTAAGTTTAAGCAGAGATTGAGTGAATAGCAAGCTAGTAACTGGCCCAACTTGAGACCTACGCCATAGAGGAGAGCCAGCTCCTGTCACTATTAATGATAGTCTGATATACTTGCAGACAGGAGCCTAGCAGAACTGTCTTCTGAGAGGGTTCATCCAACAGCTGGTGGAAATAGATGCAGAGACCAATAGCCAAACAATAAGCCAAGCTCAGGGAGTATTATTTTAACTTTTTAATTCTTATTTCTTTTATTTTTTTTTCTCATACAATATAGCTCAACTGTTGCCTTCCCTCCCTCCCTTCCTCCCAGTTTTCTCAACCATCTCCTCTCTCCCAGAATCATTGGTCCTCGTTTTTCCTTCAGAAAAACAGCAGGCCTCCCAGTGATAACCAAACATGACATAACAAGATAAAGTAAGAGTAGGAATACGTTCTCATATTAAGGCTGCACAAGGTAACCGTGGAGGAGGAGGAGGTCCCATCAGTAGACATTGTTAGGAGTTCAGCAAAAAACCCAAGCTAAACAATCATAGTTTTGTATGTAGAGGGCCTAGGACTGAGTCATGCAGGCTCTATGTATAAATGTTCGTATTTTCTCAGATAAGGTTGAGATGAGAGCCATACCCAAGCTTTAATAATACATGGTATGGTCTGAACCCAGAGTGTTTCTACCCATCTTTAGGCCTGGCATGTTTCAGCCTCTGAGACTTAGTGCTGGATAACTGACCCCTCTCTATTTCTTCTTGAACTCTTGCTGGCTGGTTCAACTCAGCTGTTCTGGCTCAAACTCCTCTTTGAGCAGATGGATTCAATTTGGCTTCTTTAAGCTTTTCACTGAATTGCTCTGCTTGGACTCTAACTAACTCTGGCAATCTGTTCTAATCTTCTGGCATTGTCTTATTATCTGGCTGCAGCTGCCTCTCCTGACACACTGAACTGCAAGAACTCAGGAACAAACTCAACTTCACTGTACTCACTGCACTGTCTCCCAACTGGCTGAACGAATCTGGACTTCCACCAACTGAACTGCCTCTCCTTGTGCTCTTTTCTTGTCTACTTTTTAATTATCATTTAAAAATTTTTCCGAGGCTGGATGCCAGGATCTCCTTCTCTTTCTGGGGAAACACTGATGGACACTGGAACCTCCGAGTCAGTAGCTTGGGCCATTGCTTGCTCACAGTTCCTGCTCTTTGGGTAGGTGAATGATTCCTTCGGCAATGGCTCCGCCCTCTTGGGACCAGATAATGTATGGTGCTATTGTCTGGTTTTTCCCCACAGGGAACCTGATAGAACCTTGGGGGCGGTGGCTGGGGTTTGTGTTCCTGGTGTTCTGAGGCTGGACTGGTCCCTGGGGAACAGAAAGAATCTGGTGATCGGACTCTGGAGTCTGATACTTGCATCCCAGTATTCAGGAGTTGTGTTTCAGGTAGGTATAAGGCACTGGGTGACCTTGTGTCTCTTGGGTCTGGGAGTCAACCAAACAGGTCTGGGACTGTGAATCCCTGGATCCCAGAGAGCCTCCTTTTTCTGTGAAACACAGATAGTGCTATTTGGTGGTATTTTGGATTCTGCCATTGGGTTACATGCTTGCTCAGCAATCTCTGCTCACCTGCTTATCAGTACTGAGCACACAGTGTGACGCCATCGTGGAGTGTCTCTGTGCTGTCTAAAATCACCTCTCTTTCCTATGCTGGTCTTCTGAGAGTTGGGCATATACTCTTCTGTCAAACCATTCTCTGCTTTGTCTCTTTATCTGTCCCTCAATTAAACATCGTTGTTTTGAATTAAAGATGTGTACTAAGGGTATGTCTATAATCCAGACAGAGGGATTAAAAATTCTAATATGTCTGCATTCTACACCTAGAAGGTCATTGCATGTGATCAGAGCAGCCATGTTGCTGGATTAAAATTCCTTTACACCATGGTTGCTACTTTAGTCTCTGTTATCTTCTGGGAGCCCAGTTTATTGGATTCGGTGCACTATGTTCTCCTGTTGTCCTCAAAGCCTCTGGCTCCTACAATCCTCCTTTCTCATTTTCTACAGGTTCTTCAATTGCCCCCTAATATTTGCCTGTGGGTCTCTGTATCTGTTCCCACCAGTTGCTAGATGAAGCCTGTCTAATATCAGTTGGGCTAGGCACAAATCTATGAGTAGCACAGAATGTCATTAGAAATCATCTCATTACCTCTTATTTATTTATTTATTTATTTATTTATTTTTTGTGAGGAAGTCATTTTTATTGGTTTGTTTTAAGTATGGCACATTTTAACTTTAAAAAAAAAAAGAGAAGAAAAAACATAAAAGGAGGGAAAACACCCATTGGTACTTTGCTGATCATGTCTATACAAGTGTGAATTGTTTTTTGCAAGAATATGAGGTTGTTGATTGTATACCCTTCTTTTTTTTTTCTATTTTATTTTTTTCTTATCAGTTACATTTTATTAACTGTGTATCCCAGCCGTGTCCCGATCCCTTATTCCCTCCCAGTCCCTCCCTCCCTCCCTCATCTCCACCGTGCCCCTTGTCAAGTCCACTGATAGGGGGGACCTCCTCCCCATTCATCTGATCCTGTTTTATCAGGTATCTTCAGGACTGGCTGCAAAGCTCTCCTCTGTGGCCTAACAGGACTGCTCCTCCCTTGGGGGGTGGGAAGGCCAAAGAGCCAGCCATTGAGTTCCTGTTAGAAATAGTCCTTGTTCCCCTCACTATGGGAAACCAATTGGTTACTGAGCTACCACAGGCTACATCTGAGCAGAGGTTCTGGGTTACATTCATACATGGTCCTTGGTTGCATGTCAGTCTCAGAAAAGACCCTGTGCCCAGATATCTTTGGTCCTTGTGGAGCTCCTATCCTTTCCTCATCAGACTAACTCCCCTTCTTTCTTATGATTCCCTGTACTCTGCCAGAGGTTTGGTCATGAGTCTTTGCTTTGAAAACACTGCTAGTTAGAGTCTTTCCAATGCGCTCAGTAAACTCCTGTCAATGTTCAATGTGTATCCCATCTGTCTTTCAAAATGAGGATTGACAATCTTACCCCATGTCCGCTCTCTTGATTATCTTTTTTAGATGTACAGATTTCATTATGTTTATTATATCTTATAGGTCTATATAAGTGAGTATATACCGTGTTTGTCTTTCTCCTTCTGGGATATTTCACTCAGGATGATCTTTTCTAGATCCCACCATTTGCCTGCAAATTTCATGATTTTCTCTTTTTTGATTGCTGAGTAGTATTCCATTGTGTAAAAATACCACAATTTTTGTACCCATTCCTCCGTTGATGGACATCTGGGTTGTTTCCAGGTTCTGGCTATTACAAATACAGCTGCTATAAACATGGTTGAGCAAATATCCCTTTTGTGTACTTGAGCAAACTTTGGGTATATACCTAGCAGTGGTATAGCTGGGTCTTGAGGAAGCACTATTCCTAATTGTCTTAGAAAGCGCCAGATAGATTTCCAGAGTGGTTGTACCAGTTTACATTCCCACCAGCAGTGGAGGAGGGTTCCCCTTTCTCCACAACCTCTCCAGCATGTGTTGTCCCTTGAGTTTTTCATTTTGGCCATTCTGATGGGTGTAAGGTGATATCTCAGGGTCGTTTTGATTTGCATTTCCCTGATGGCTAATGAGGATGAGCATTTCTTTAAGTGTTTCTCTGCCATTCGATATTCCTCTGTCGAGAATTCTCTGTTTAGCTCTGTTCCCCATTTTTTAATTGGATTACTTGGTTTGCTGCTTTTCAGCTTCTTTAGTTCTTTGTATATACTCGATATTATTCCTCTGTCAGATAAAGGGTTAGTGAAGATTCTTTCCCAATCCGTAGGCAGGCGTTTTGTTTTGATGTCAGTGTCCTTTGCTTTACAGAAGCTGTTCAGTTTCATGAGGTCCCATTTATTGATTGTTGCTCTTAGAGCCTGTGCTGTTGGTGTTCTGTTCAGGAAGTTGTCTCCTGTGCCAATGAGTTCTAGGCTGTTCCCCACTTTTTCTTCTAACAGATTTAGAGTATCTGGTTTTATGTTGAGGTCTTTGATCCACTTGGACTTTAGTTTTGTGCAGGGTGATAAATATGGATCTATTTTCATTTTTCTGCATGCAGACATCCAGTTGGACCAGCAACATATGTTGAAGATGCTGTCTTTTTTCCATTGAATGGTTTTGGCTTCTTTGTCAAAAATAGAGTATTCATAGGTGTGTGGGTTTATTTCTGGGTCTTCTATTCGGTTCCATTGATCCTCCTTTCTGTTTTTATGCCAATGCCATGCAGTTTTTATTACTGCTGCTTTGTAGTACAGCTTGAGATTAGGGATGATCTCATGCGATCATGTTTAGTTCTGCATTAGAACTCTGGTCTCCCCAGCTTCCAGTTCCAGGCCATTCAGGAAGCATTGAGTAGGTCTCCCTCTTGTAGCCACTGCCACAAGTTTTGAAACCGTATGCCCCAGAGCATCTTGCTACCAGGACAGGTTAATGTCCACAGCTTTGTGGCTGGTTTGGTGTCCCAGGCCTACAAATGTCAGCCTTGTCTGGTTACTGAAATTAACCAGTTCAGGCTCTGTATGGGGGTATTAATAGTTCTCAGTAGGATTGTCCTCATAAGTTCCAGAAAGTTTCCACTGCATTAGGCTTTGACATTTGCTCCCCTCCCCACAATATTCCCCCAATTCCAGTTGACTTTGTACTCTCTCCCTTCATTTCTTCCTCCTCACCTGATCCCTCTCATTCCCATCCCCACATAACCCCTGTAGAGCAATTTTAATTCATAACATGTCTGCTCTGGAAAAACATCACATCCAAAGACCTTATCAGTCTATGTGATTCAACTGAAACACAGACACACTTTTAATCCCAGGAGATAGAGGCAAGCAGATCTCTGAGGTCTAGTCAGTTGTGTCAGGCAGTTCTGTTGAGTCAGTGAGTTGAGAGACAGTTCAGATCAATTGGTCAGTTCATGGAGAGTGGAGACATTTTATTGGGAGAGCTTTACAGAGAGAGTTGAAGAGAGAACAAGCCAGACACAGGTGAAGACAGAATGAGCCAGAAAATGAGAAGGAGCCAGAAAATTAGACCATATTGCCAAAGTTAATATAAGGCCATGCAGAGCAATTCAGTTGGAGGCTGAGAGATAAACCAGATTGAATCAGTCATCTTAGAGAGGAGCTTGAGCCAGAACAGCTGAGCTGGACCAGCCAGCAATAATTCAGAAAGAGCTATAAAGGATGAGAATATGCAGCAGTATGTCTCAGAGGCTGAAAACATTCTAGGCCTAGGTTAGGTTGTATGGAGGCTATAAGCTTCCAGGACTAGGCCTAGCTTGTCAGAAGGAGGCAGTAAGCCTCTGAGACAAAAAATATATCAGGAGAATAAAAGTTATTTTAACAGTCCACATTCCACCCACAGAATCTATCCTATTTCCCCTTCCCAGGAAGAGTCATGCATCCCCACTACAGCCCTCCTTGGACCTTAGCCTCCCTGGATCTACGAATTATAGTGTAACAAGTACCAATTCTTTACTGAGCAGCTAATATTCTCTTTTAAGTGAGTACACATCATGTTTGTCTTTCTGGGCCTGGGTTCCCTCACTCAGGATAATTTTTTTTTCTAATACCATGTGTTCACCTGCAAATTTACTGATGTCCTTTTTTAATCTAACAGTGGAGTAATGGTTCATTGTGCAATATACCACATGTACTTTATCCATTCTTTTTTTTGAGGGACATCTAGATTGTTTCCAGTTTCTGGCTATTACAATTAGGATACTATAAAAACAGATTAGCAAGTATTCTTGTGGTGGAATGGGGTATCTTTTAGGTGTCTTTTGTCTAATGTCCAAGAGTGGTATAGCTACATCATGAAGTAGATAGATTCAAATTTTCTGAGAAACCACTATATTGATTTTTATGGCGGCTATATGAATTTACATCCCATCAACAATGAAGGAGTCTTTCCCTTTCTCCACATCCTTGTCAGCATGAGCTGCCACTTGTGTTTTGATCACGTTTTGATAATGTTTTTATTGGAGATAGAATCTCAGAGTCATTTCGATTTCCATTTCTCTGGTGGATAAGGATTCTGAACATTTCTTGAAGTGTTTCTTGCTCATTTGAGATTCCTCTGTTGACAGTTATCTCTTTATGTACCCAATTTTTATTTAGTTTATTTAGTTTGTTGATGTCTAGTTTTTTTTTTTGAGTTCTTTATATATTTTGAATATTAACCCTCAGTCAGATGTGAGGTTGGTTAACATCTTTTTTCCATTCTGTAGGCTGGTGTACTATCCTATTGACAGTTTCATTTGCCTTACAGAAGCTTTTTAGTTTCATGAGGTTTCGTTTATTAATTTTCAATCATACTGCCTACACTACAGGTGTTCTGTTTAGAAGGCTGTCTCCTGTGCTGATGCATTCAAGTCTATTCCCTACTTTTTCTCCTATCAGGTTCAGTGTATCTGGAATTATGTTGCAATCTGTGGTCCACTTGGACTTGAGTTTTGTACAGTGTGATAAATATGGATCTATTTGCATTTTTACATGCATTTAGAACAGCACTATTTGTCAAAGATGCTTTCTCTTTTTTCAAGGTATAATTTTGGTTTCTTTATCAAAAGTCAGGTGTCCATAAGTGTACAGGTTTACAACTGGATTTTTGTTTAAATTTCATTGATCAACCTGTCTGTTTTTATGACAATACTATGAGGCTTTTATTGCCGTAGCTCTGAAGTAGATCTTGAAATCAAAGATAGTAATACCTCTAGAACTTATTTTGTTATTTGGGGTTGTTTTTACCTATCCCATGCTTTTCCTTTTTCCATATGAACTTAAGTACTATTCTTTCAAGGTCTGTAAATAATTCTGTTGGGATTTTGATGGGGTTGCATTGAATCTGTATTTTACTTTTAGTAAACTGGCCATTAATATTAACTCTTTTAATCTTGTAGACCCATGAGCATGGGAGACCTTTCCATCTTCTGGTATCTTCTTAATTTTTTTTAAGTCTTGACTCTTTTGTCATACAAAGCTATTATTTACTTGGTTAGGGTTACCCCAAGATATTTTATATTGTTTGTAGCTACTATGAAGAGTGTTGTTTCTTTGATTTCTTTCTAAGGCATTTGTCATTTTTATATAGGAAGGCTACTGATTCTTTTGAGTTAATCCTGTATCTAGCCACATGTGGCTTTTTCAATGAATAACATCATTTATTATTTTACAGTACTGAATTATGTTGATACTAATCTAATATATTGGTACATTTTGGCAAAAACTATGAAAATATATTGTATATCAACTATAAATTATCCTTTCAATCTATAAAATAGAGGGTGCAAAGGAAAGCATTCATTTCTGCTGTGCCCAGTGAATGAATCTGTTGATAATGTTATGACATTCTATATAGTGATAGAGTTTTCTGGCTAAAATAGTATTGTTGCAGATGGCTAGTGTTGGAAATCATTAAATTCAGCAAAATAAGCCAGAAACATAAAAGCAAGTACTGCATGACCCTACTCATATTTGAAAATAAAAAGTTGATGTTACAAAAATTGATGATCGAATGACAGTTACCAGGGACTTTGGGGAGTAGCAGGTATAGAGAAAAGGGGGGAGTGATCAGTGGGTATTAACAGTTTGATAGGAATAAGCACTTGAGGAAGTCATATAGCAGGGTTATAATATGTAGCAATTGTGTTTAGTATTTTTTTTAAAGTTATAACAAAGGACTTTGAAAGTCTTATAAGTGTTGGATGATTGAAGAGGTTGCTATGGTCAATGTGATTATGTAATGTATTATATAAAAATTATATTATGTACCTCATTAACACATGTACAACTTTTGTATCTTTAATGTTTCAGCTAAAAGAAAAAAAATTAAAAAGCTGATGTGGTCTACTGGAGACACTCATGTCATCTGAATTTTTGAACAACTTACTTCACCTACCTAACAGTTAATTTTAATATCACTAAAATGGTACTTCTGAACTTTCTTGCTACCATGAAGATAACATGAGTGAGAATTAAGGAAATGTTTTACCATAATGTGGCTAGTATATAAGTGTTGATAAAACAGTTAATAATACTATGCTACGTAGGACAGGGAAAATGTGTATCTCAGAACTGAGAGCATTGTATATACTTAATACTCAGCGTCACATAGTCTCATTACACAAGATTCCTGAAGAGATGAAGACTTATGGATTATACTGCTTTATAAATAGTTTTTGATAAAAGCCGTTGCCACCTAAACTGGGTTCCAAGCTTTGACTGTATGAATAATAAATAATAAACAAACAAACAAACAAACAATTGAACTTGAAATAATAGAATTTCTTTGAATCCAAAATAAGGTACTAATAACAATCCAGATGGGTTTACCATAAGCCTACATGTACAATGTAGGGCAAAAACAAACATGCTTGGCCACAACCAGAGGCAGAGCAGAGCCACAGAGACAAGGCCACATTCAGCGTCCACCGCCTCTGTGTCATGGTGCCGAGGGCCCAAGACGTTTTGCCTGATATTGGCAGAGAGTGTTCCCTGGTGTTCTAGAGGATCTGCAGGCTATGACACAGGCATAGTCTCCTTTGAGCTTCTAATTTTATTATCTTGCTTTTGCTTTTAATAATACGCTTGAGTTAAGTGCTTTGTTGTTTGTTTCTCAAGAGCAAAGGTAAAATTTGGTGACCTTCATATGAACTTGAGGAAAACTGCTGCTATCCTTAACCCTTCCTTCCTGATGATTCTCCGTGCTCCACTCCACTCCATGTTACCTGTATTATCTCCATGTTCCTTTGAAGCATCCATTCATTAGCCTTTCTAGTTTTTTGTCATCCACAGGTCCTCTAATCTAAACACACTTATTTAAATACTCAAAGCTAGGATCCACATATGAGAGAGAAAAATGCAGCATTTCTCTTTCTGAGTCTGAGTTTCCTCACTTAGAGTAATTATTTCTAGCACTATCCATTTTCCTCTAAATTTCACTATTTCATTTTTATTTACAGATGAATACAATTCCATTGTACAAATATCCACCTTTTAATTATTCATCCATAAAATGAACATGCAGGCTACTTCCATTTCCTAACTGTCACATACAGAGCAGCAGTGAACATGGAAGAGCAGATACCCATCTATTGGAATGTAGAACCTTTGAGTACATGATCAGGAGTCGTATGGCAGATCTTCTTCTAATTCTATGAGGAAATACCACAATGATTGTCATACTGGCAGCACAAAATTGCACTCCCACTGGTGTGGTCAGCTTAAACACATTAAAAATAAACTCTAGTCACCAATAACATATATGTCCCACATTAAGGAAAGAATTAACTGGAAACAGGCCGGGATTTCAATTCTCTGCTTCATGATCCCCTTGTCTTTGGTCTTCTATTGCATGAATGTGAATGTAGGTCAGCCTAAAGGCATTCTTGTGAATCAGCCGTTGTGTTTACTTCTGTGTGTGACTCTCAGTGTCTGCTCCTTACAAAGGGTTTTAAATCTGTATTTATTGAAAATCACAGGAAGCACCATGGAGAGCAAAATTAAAAGATAATTTATAGAAATCTTTAACAAAATTTTACAAGAACTCGAGTCACTGATACCAACAGACCCCACCTGACCCAGGTTACAAAAAGTACTATAAATGTAATTGTGTATCAATCATCCTAATGTTGTGTTCAACATTATTCATAAATGTGGTGTTCAATTGCTTTCAACTTCTGCACTTGCTGATTTCAGTAAGTGATACACTTACATTACTCTGGGTCAGCAGCAGGAAAGAGCACATATTTTAAGACTATAACTATGCAATAACTTCGGGGGTAAAAGTTGGTTATATGAGAAATCCAAGGCAAGTAAAATAGTTACACTACAGTCTTTCACCAACACCAAAATAGAAGTTTTCTTTTATTTTATCGCATTTTATTTTGTTATATATTTTTAAAATTAATTAATTAATGAATGAATGAAAACATAGCCACTAGAGTAAAGCGGCTGAACTGCTTCTTGTACCTGCTGGTAGAAGGAACTCAGTCTTCTACGATAGAATGACACTGGGTTATCAGCTCCTCCAGGACAAGCCTCATATTCAGGAATAGCTGACCAACCAAGAATGGACTCCACAGTGTTTTGTGTGCTTTTATTTGGTTATACTTTCAAGGTTTTTTCGTTTTGTTTTGTTTTGTGTCTTTGGGGGTGTGGTTTTATATTGTTTTCCTGGTTTGCAGGCTTTTGTTGTTGTTGTTGTTATTGGTTTTTTAGTTGCTTTTTGAGAAAAAACCTAAAGTTGGGTGGGTAGGTAGAGGAGAGGATCTGGAAGGACTTGGAGGATGGAAAGAATATGATCAAAATATATTTAATTTTAAAATGTTTTAAATAATAAAAATAAAATATAAATAAAAATACATATTTCTGACTCTGAATAAGTCTTAGTAATCTCCACTTCACCCAAAGAAAAGAATTGTGTATATATGAATGCATGAATATTATTTTTTGCTTTTTCTAGTCAGGCATAAAAAATTGAATACAATTTAAATTTTTCATTAAAAGCATGTAAGTGTATATCAGTTTGACTGGCAAAAAGACAAATGTAAAATAAGAGAAAGGAATTACATAAGCTTCAATTCTTTTCTAAAATACTTTAATTCATTTAAACACAAAAATACCTTTGTATATTAAAAAAAACCCTTCATATTAAAATATATTAAAAACAAACAAACAAAACCAGCCAATCAACCAAACAAACAAACAAGCTGAATAGGCAGGATAAACAAAGGAGCAGAGTACATGGTGGTATAGAAGCCACACATGACCTTTAGCAACTGTGGCCCGAGGTGCAGAAAAATTCTAGTCTCCCAGGATGCAACAGATATGTTTCTAGTATTGCATCACCACATTCCAGCAGTGGATAAACATCTCTTTTATTTTGTAAAGCATCATTCCAGAATTTGTTGTAATTTTTCTTATTTTATCAATTTATTGACATTTATGATGTTTCCACATTTTACTTGTTATGAATAATGATGTGATATGCATTCATGTACAAGAATCTGTGTGGGCAAATGCTTTACTTTCTTTCTTTTTTAAAATTAAATTTTTTATGTTAATTACAGTTTATTAACTTTGTATCCCAGCTGTAGCCCCCTCCCCCATTTCCTCCCAATCCCAATTCTCCTTCCCTCCCTCATCTCCTCACATTCCCCTCTCCAAGTCCACTTATAAGGGAGGTCTTCCTCCCCTTCCATCTGATCCTAGCCTATCAAGTCTCATCAGAACTGGCTGCATTGTCCTCCTCTGTGGACTGGCAAGGTTGCTCCCCTCTCATGGGGGGGAGGGGGATGTCAAAGAGCCAGCCACTGAGTTCATGTCAGAGACAGTCCTTGTTCCCCTTACTAGGATACCCACTTGCAGACTGAGCTGCCATGGGATGCATCTAAGCAGGGGTTCTGGGTTATATCATAAATGGTTCCTGGTTGGAGTATCAGTCTCAGAAAAAACTCCTGTGCCCAGATAGTTTGGTTCTGTTGCTCTCTTTGACTCTCACCAAGCATTAGTTGTGATAATCTACATTTATTGGAGGAAAAAGGAAAGAATAAGTTTCAATTTAGAGCCACAATCGACTTTGTGAATAGGACTCTGGAGGCACAGAATTAGGACAAATAAATGAAAATGATGTCTTACAAAATTTAAAAATATGTTATACAAAAGAAGACAGCATCATTTGACTGAAAAGACAGACTATAGAATGGTCAGTGACAAATCTGACCGAGATTTAATGTGTAGGGTACAAAGAATTCAAACAAACAAAAAAAGCCCTAACAACTAAACCTCAAGAAACAGTACAATTAAAAAATGGAGCATGGAACTAAATAGAGGGTTCTCAAAAGAAGAAATACAAATAAATGGTTAAGTTTTTTTAATTTTTAACATCTTTTTAATAAATTTTTATTTTCATTTTATATATGTTAACCATAAAGAAAATAAAAATTAAAACTATGCTGAAATTCATTTGTTATTGTCATTGTTTTTTTTCTATTTTTTACAATTTATTCATTATATATCCCGTTTAAGTTCCCTCTCTCAACTCCTCCCAATCCCCCTCCCTTCCTCTTCCCTTTTCCCCTAGTCTACTGAAAGGAGTTCTCCTTCTCTGCCATCTGCCTATAGCTTATAAAGTCTCATCAGGACTGCCTGAGTGGCCTGGCAAGGCCGAATCACCAGGGGGAAGTGACCAAAGAGCAGGCAACTGAATTCATGACAGAGGCAGCGCCTGCTCCCCTTACTCAGAAACCTACATGGAGACTGAGTTGCCTATAGGCTATATTTAAGCAGGGAGCCTAGATCCTTGGTTGGTGCATCAGTCTCTGCAGGGCCACCTGGGCTCAAGTATTTTTAGCTTTGTTGGTCTCTTTGTGGGGCTCCTGTCCCCTTTGTGTCCTTCTATCCCCCACTCCATTCTTCCATGAAACTCTCTGCTCTGTGCCCAAAGTTTGGCTGTGAGTTTCAGCATCTGCTTCTATCCCCTTTTGGGTGGAGCCTTTCAGAGGACCCTGTGTAGTGGCTCCCATCCTGTTTCCTCTCTTCTACTGCTTCTGGTGTCAATCCTGTTTGCCATTCTGAATGAGATTGAAGCATTTTCAGTAGGGTCTTCCTTGTTTATCTTCTTTAGGTCTTTAGGTTTTAGTATGGCTATCCTATATTATGCGGCTAATATTAGCTTATAAGTGAGTGTATACAGCCTGTGTCTTTCTGTTTCTGGGTTACCTCTGGATCATTTCTAGTTTCATCTATTTGCCTGCAAATTTCACGATGTCTTTGTTTTTAATAGCTGAGTAGTATTCTACTGTGTAAAGGTACCACATTTTTTTTTTATCCATTCTTCAGTTGTGGTGTCATGGTTTTTAATAAAGTAAAATGTCTGTGGTTCCTAATAGTTAGTATGTGTGTGTGTATGAGTGTCTGTGTGAGTGTGTGAATGTGTATGTGTGTATAAGAGTGTATGTATCCTGTATTGTTTAAATAAATAATAGTTCAGGCTAAAAACCACAAATCATTGTTATACTGAATAGTAGAAAATTCCAAAAGACTGGTACTGCGCTAAGAGAAGTATGGATATGTTTGTTCTCAAGAAGGAAACCTACTGTACTGACCTTTCAATGCCTGACAGCATCTGAGCAATCCTTTGTAGCATGGATACTGTTACATACATCTTCCTTGGTTTTATGTCATTCCATATCTTTCTAAAAAAAGGAATTAAGCCAAATTTTATATAATCAAGTTCAAAATAAGTATATCAAAGCATTCTCAGAAAATGGTTTAAAGTGCTCATTTGATTCACAGAATCACCCAACTGATGTGATTAAATTTTTCCAGGAGATGACATAATTTTTTATAAAACAAACAGAACCCAGGGCAGTGCCCATGCTTGGTAATTTCTTGGAAACAAGGCTATTAGCTCATCAGGAGCTATGGCTCCTCCTTTTAAGCAAGTGTTAGGATGGGCTAACATCATCTGACTCTCATATACATGTATATGACATTTTATAGCATAAACTATGAAATCCTCCTAAATATGAGGCTTTATGCATTAAACATTGAAGTGTATTATTAAACAAATATATGTTATTCCTAAAGTTGGTCATTATTTACAACAAAGTGGATAAGACTATGAACTTTCTAATAAGCAAAAAAATTCTTATAGCTATTCTAATTATTGTCTAAGGCAGACTAGCAATACCATGATAGCATATTATAGCACTAGTAATATTAATATTAAATAATTATATGAATATATTTTTATAATTATATTATAAATAATATAAATATAAATAATATAAATATATAAATAATTACATAATATTATGCAAATGTAACCATGAAAGGGCTTGGCATGATATACTGAATGAAAAAAAATATTAACATATTAAAAAATACAGACATGTGAGATTAGATCTCTCCTTATTTCTCTGTACATTTATACAAACAGGTTAAGAGTAAAAGATTGAGCACATCTAAACAAACCTGTTGCTACTCTAGGATCCATATAGCCCATGGTAGAATTCTTTTTCTGTTAAATCAACTACCTGATGCTCATTTGTTCACTAATAGGCAAAGTGTTGCCAGGAAGAACCAACAACCCCTTCTTTGATGTTGAGAATGTAGAAAGTTGATGGAAAACAGAACAGATGAACATAAACAGAAAAGAGAGAGATAGAAAGAGAAAAGGAAGACATGAACCCCCACATTTTCATGGTTTTCACTAATAAAATTTAAAATACTGCATATAAAAATTACAAATAGAGGGCTGGAGATATGACTCAGCAATTGATGGCACACAATGCCCTAGAGACCCAAGTTTGGTGGCTAGCATCTCAGTCAGCATCTTAGCACTCTATAAATGCAGCTTCAGGAGATCCAAAATCCTCTGTTGATGTTCCAGTTCCCAGTTCTAGCACTCACACGATCACATCTTCCTTACACACACGCACGCACGCATGCACACACACTGTCTCTCTCTAAAATAAAAGTAAATATTGAAATTTATAAACACTAAATATGACATTTTTAGAATAAGTTTTCTGTAAGGAAGATGGACAATAACTGATATTTATTCACTTGTGATTTACTCCAGAAATAGAAATAGAGGAATATGACAGAAATATTGCCTGTCAGTTTGTGGTTACACATTAATTTATGTAAGTGTCACTGGGTTAGACTTCTATGAAAAAAGTCTATAAGAAGATATTTTTGGAACAAGTCCTAATATATACGTTTTTTGGAAATGAAATTTTCTAATGTACAAACAAATAAATTGTTAGGCTGCTATTTTGAGATGAAGTGTCAGTTGAAATAGCTTAGCTCTGCTATATGAGTCATGCTGACTTTTTGCCTGAGTCCCATTGTGTAAACTCATCTATTATGAATACCTACAAGGAGAAAAACAGCATTTGATCTGTGTGCAGGGCATTATATACAGTGGTAACTTAAATGCACCCTGATTTTTATCCTACTCCTATTTGACTATGTAATAACACTTTTAAAATTTTAATTTGTCTAATAAGTATACAAAGCAGTCATATTTTTATCATAGATCACTCATCAAGTACAAGCTGCTGGCTGGATCATCATCTCAATTTTGGGGAATCATCAAAACTTTGTGTGACTGGAATATAAAGTGTTTCTACATGGGAATGACACCAGCATTCCACCTGGTCCTGTAGGCAGGAAAACCTAAGATGTAAGGTAGGCGACCTTACTGTAAGTTCTTGGGGGATACAGTTTGATTTATTTCATGTGAGATACAAGTAAGTATGTTATATAATATATGACAGCCCCAGCAAACATGCTGAAATATTTGGGAAGTTCTAAAAAACTGAACTTTCTAAAATAGTATGGAAATTTCAGACTGAGAGGAATTTCTTAGAGAAACAAAAGTTTTATGTGGGGACATCCATTTATGTTCCTAGGAGACCTAGACTAAGGGTATGTTGTGACCAGAGACTGGGAGAAAATCATGTCAAGCTATCATAGAGGAAATAAAACTAACAGATATGTTTATAGAGTCAATGAGTACTGATTCCTTAATTCGCAGCAATCCCTTTTAGATTTTTCAGAATGCTGAAAATGATATACATATATTGCATGACACTATCATTTCTTATCCATATTTTTGTTACTGTCCTAATGATAGTTCCACATTATTGGAAGAGCACTGAGAAATCTACTCAGTCATAGAATAAATTTCCAATATTTATTGGGACATATAAGAAGCTGATTTCATGCTCACAGTGTCTCCTTCCTTTTAACCCCAGCCTAACTATTAAAATTTACCTTACAAGTGGATACTTAAGCTATAATATAGGATAAACATACTAAAATCTGTACACCTAAAGAAGCTAAGCAAGAAGGAGGACCCTGGGTAAGATGATCGGTCGGTCCTCACTCAGAAAGACAAGAGGGATAGACATTAGAAGAAGGAGAAAACAGGAAACAGGACAGGAGCCTACAATAGAGGGCCTCTGAAAGACTCTACCCAACAGTGTATAAAAACAGATGCTGAGACTCATAACCAAACTTTGGGCAGAATGCAAGGAATCATATGAAAGAACGAGGAGGGAGACAGTGGGACCTGGAGAGGACAGGAGCTCCACAAGGAGAGCAACAGAACCAAAATATATGGGCACAGGGGTGTTTTCTGAGACTGATACTCCAAAAAACTAACTACCATGCATAGAGATAACCTAGAACCCATGCTCAGATGTAGCCCATGGCAGCTCAGTATCCAAGTAGGTACCCTAGTGAGGGGAACAGGGACAGTCTCTGATATGAACTCAGACGGGAGCAGCCTTGCCAGGCCATAGAAAAGAACAATGCAGCCAGTCATGATGAGAGCTTATAAGCTAAGGTCAGATGGAAAGGGAGGAGGACCTCACCTATCAGTGGACTTGGAAAGGGGAGTGGGAGGAGATGAGGGAGGGAGGGTGAGATTGGAAGGAAATGAGGAAGGGAGCTACAGCTGGGATACAAAGTGAATAAACTAATTAATATAAAAAATAAAAATTTAATTAAAAACCTACCTTACACACACACACACACACACACACACACACAGAAGTGGGCAGGTATTCAAAGAGAATAGAAAAGTAAAAAAGTCCAACAGAAGCATATGAGAACTGATCACTCTCATGAAATAAATTGATTAGTATCTATTTCGAAAATATATTATCTAACTTCAAATTCAAATTTAACAAGTTTGTAGAAAATAAGGAATAATGTGCAGTGTGATTTTATTATAGCATTTTGATTTAAGATGTAGATATTCAACTGTATGCAAATCATGAAAGGAAAGGTTAATTATATAAACTCTGCTTCAGTTATATCACAGAGCTTATCATACCCCTTGACATCACTGTGTAACTTGATTATAGCTATCTTGAATGATCTTAATCAGTGGCAAGGTCAATACTGTTAAAGATTAATCTATGGAAAGTTCAGTCTCTGTGTGGGTTATAGAAATCTGCAGGGAACAAGTGTTGGATGAACTTTAATGAGATAAGGCTGAGCAAAGTACAAAAGTCATGATTTTCCATGATCCCAGCAGAGATATGGGTCACTATGCAATGAATTAGTCTGCTATTCAAGGAGAAGCAAGCTTTTCCACCAGATAGCTTAAACAGGTGCTCGATTCTGTAAAAGTGAGTTAGAATGAATTCAAGTTGAAATTTTAATGAACTAATAATTAAAAAAGCAAACATTGTGATTTTGTGTTAGTTGAGTACTCATGGGAGACCCAGACCAAATGAAATTTCACTTTTCCTTGTAAATTATTTTCTATGGTCCGCTACAAATTACCCTCAACACAAATTACATGCAAAGTAGGGGACCAGAGGAAAGTCTCTTTGACTACAGTGAGATAAGAGAACTTTCTGACCACGTGGGAAAGACACACACTTCACCCTGCTCTCTGTGTCTTCCATGCATACACAAGAAACACTGATGCTTCTGAGTGAGAGACAGAATTACTGTAGCACTTCACTCATGTCTTAGCTCATTTTATGTGTTGCTATTAAAAACATACCATACGGAATGGTGTTTATAATCAAGAGAAAGTTATTTCTCACAGTTGTGGAGGCTGGTGTCTTTTAGAGGAACCAAATTCTTGTTGACAGAAGATGTTGTCATTTGTACTCAAATAGGTAAAGAGCAAATGTTCCCTGATGCCTATTTTTACAAATTTCTCTTCATGAGGTGGGGCCAGGAGATAGACCCCCAGTGCTATTATTTTGTGACTAGAATTTCAACATACAGATTTGAGGGGACATCCAAAGACCCTACAGCAATACAAAAAGAATGTACCTCAGAGTAAGATTAAATGAAGAAAACGTTTGAGGAAAAGCTACAGCAGTACCATGTAGGACCCCTATCAATCAAAGTGAACAGAATGTTCTATCTATCATAAGGCCTGTTATAAGAAACGATGCTGCTAAACTAGGAAAGAAGGACCGGAAACCTCACTCCAACCCAGTTACAAGGTCTGTCTAGTAATGAGTATAACCAAAGAAAACTGAACACCAGTAGTTGCAGTCCAGCAATTTTTTAGCCTTGAAGTAACGATGTTCTATGACTTTTGAAAAGCAATGGAATGTAAGAAACCTTATCTTTTGTAAGTAAATATGAGAATGGCTGATGGCCTTAGTCCTTGACATCTATTTTACTAACATAAGAAAATAATAAACCAGTGTTATCATCACAATAAAAAAATAAAAACAACAACAAAACTAAAGGTCACCAATTAAAAAGAAGTACTGGACTATCCACCATGAATATCCAGGAAGAGAAAAAATCATGCTAATTTTCAAGAACTAATATTCTACCTCCAGTGACCAACTATTAATAAAAGTTATATGATAAAGTATAAAAAAAAACCTATGCCAAAGAACAAAAACAAAATAGATAATATAGTTGTTTTAATTTCTAGTTAGTGTTTTTATTTTTATTTTATTTTTATTTTTAATTTATTACAACTTATTCAGTTTGTATCCCAGTTGTAGCTCCCTCCCAAATCCCCTCCCAAATCTACCCTTCCTCCCTCTTCTCCTCCTGTGCTCCTTCCCCACTGTAGTCCAATGATAGAGGAGGACTTCTTCCCCTTTCATCTGGCCCTAGCCTACCAGGACTGGCTGGATTGTCTTCCTCTGTGGCCTGGTAAGGCTGCCCCACCCACTCAGGGGGAGGTGCTCAAAGAGCCAGCCACTGAGTTCATGTCAGAGACAGTCCCTGTTCCCCTTACTAGGGTACCCACTTGGACACTGAGCTGCCATGAGCTACATCTGTGCAGGAATTCTAGGTTATATCCATGAATGGTCCTTGATTAGAGTATCAGTCTCAGAAAAGACACCTAGGCCCAAATTTTTGGTTCTGTTGCTCTCCTTGTGGAGCTCCAGTCTCCTCCACATCTTTTATCTCCCTTTTCTTTCAAAGGATTCCCTCCACTCTGCCCAAAGTTTGGTTATGAGTCTCAGCATCTGCTTTAATACTCTGCTGGGTAGAGTCTTTCAGAAGCCCTTTGTGGAAGTCTCCTTTCTTGTACCCTGTTTCACTTTCTTCTGATGTCTATTCCATTTGCCTTTCTGAATGAGGATTGATCATCTTACCCAGGGTCCTTCTTCTTGCATAGCTTCTTTGAGTGTACAGATTTTAGAATGATTATTCTATATTATATGTCTAATATCCGTTTATAAGTGAGTATATACCATGTGTGTCTTTCGCTTCTGGGATATCTCACATTTATAGTGTTTTTAAACAAGCTGTAACGTCAAAGTTAAATGAGCTAAAAGAAATGATAGACAGATACATAAAAAACAGGACATTTCAACAAAGATAGAATCCATACTGTAGAGGTATATTAGAAACAGTAAAGGAAAATAATTATATTAAGAATGCCAATTGTAATAAATAAATATATAAATAAAAATAACTTAAATAAAAAAGAATGCTAGTTACTATGCAGCTTGGTTTTCTTGCAGGACTCCTAACAAAGGGAGTCAGGGTGACTCTGACACTTTTGCATACTCTTTGAACCTTTTTTTCTCCTATGAAGTTGCCTTGTCTAGCCTTGATATGAAGGTTTGTACCTTGTCTTATTGTAATTTCATATGCCATATTTGGTTGATTTCCCTGGGATGCCTGTTCTTTTTGGAAAGGAAATTGAGGAGGAGTGGATCTAGGGAAGAGGAGAAGTTTGTGCAAGTTTGGGGGATTGGAGAATTGGAAGGAGGGGAAGCTGTAATCAGAGTGTAATATGTGAGATAAAAATTGTTTTTAAAAAGGAATGTTAGTTAACATGAATTGAAACAAAAAAAAAATCAAAAGATAATTTCCCAGTTAGTAAAAAGCTCCTGTTGTGCAAGTAACAGACTTGAGTTCAGATCCCCAACATTTGCATTAAAAACTATGCTTGAATACGGTGGCCTGTGACTTCAGTACTGTAGAAGACAGAAGCAACAGGATAATGGGGCTTGAGGTTGAGTTAGAGGAGCTAGGAAAACTGTGAACTCCGGATTTAAGCAAGAGACCCTGTGTGAACTGAGTAAAATGGAAAGTCCGACATGCTCTAGTGGCTTTCACGTGAACATAGGCACAAATGCATGTATATGAAGGTATATATATATATATATATATATATATATATATATATATATATATATCAAACACATACTACTCACATCACACAAATAAACACACGCACACACACACAGTAAAGCACCTAAAAGCTATGGGAGAATACCAAGATATTTAACAGACATTGAATTGGAGTCTTAGAAAATACATGTAACTAACAGGAATAAATATACCTAGAAAACCATAATGCAATTTCTAAAATGTTCAAAACAAATATTAAAAAAAAAATCAACCATAAAGAAATTAGCAACCTTACAAGTAGCTGGAGTATGTACAAAGGAAGAAAGGAAGTGGAAAAGAAGGACTGATAGAGAGAGACAGACAGAGACAGAGAGAGACAGAGACAGAGACATAGAGAAGTTTTAAATCCAGCCAGAAGAACTCAGAGTATCTAACATAATGGTTTGAATGTTAATCTCTTCCAATACTCGAGTACTAGAAACTTAATTCTCAGTGCACATGCTGAAAGGTAGAGGCTCCTAGGAGGTGATGGGTCCTGAGTGCTTTCAAGAAGTTAAAAGAAGAGCTGCCCAAGTGAATACGCTTGCCTTTGCTGTACTGCCATAGAGACACAGGCCCATCTCCTTCTCCCCTGTTGCCTTCTGTCTTCTGTGGACGCAAGCCAGATATCAGATGCCTTCCTCCCAGGACTCCTGGCCTCCTCATTTAAGAGAAAATGACTTTCCATTCTTTATAGAGTCCCTAGTTTGGACTACTCAGTTATTGCAGGACCAGGAGGACGAAGGCAGAAACATTAGACACAGAATAATAAAGACAAGCATTATAGCAGATTTTTCAGGAACTAAGCAAGTCAGAAGTCAATGGAATGACTTATTGAAAGTACTGAATGGAAGAAAAAAGCGAGAGAAAAACCATCAGCCCAGACTTCTGTAACCATTGAAAATATCTTAACAAAATGAAAGTGACATAAAGGCTTTCTGACAAAAGCTCAGAAAACTCATTGCCAGTAGACACAATATAAGAAATATTAAAGCAAGCCCTTGGGGCAGAAGGAATATGAATCCGGATGGAAACTTGAATCTACACAAAGAGATTGTGAACTCTGAAAGTGATAAAAGTGAAATACCAATAATGAACTGTTTCTAAAGGTTTCTTTAGTTTTGGGGCCAGAGTCTAGTGGTTTGCTATATTTATTTATAGAACGTGTTATCTTTTGGAACCTGACACTTCCAGTTCATATCATACTTTCCTTATGACAATATTTTGTTTTTAGAAAATAGCATTATTATCTTACTTAGACTGGGAAGACCTGGTCATATAAAATTCATGTGAGTCAATCAAAGGGGTTACATATTTTTATCTGAATTTTGGCGTTTGTAATTTTAATCACTATATTGGTAGTAAATCCAAAAGAATTAACACATCATGGCTTCACCTTTCTAAAAAGTTTAACTTAAGATAATGGCTAAATGAAGAGCAAGGTAAAGTGTTTTAAGTCATGGTACTCTTACTGAAGTTAAAGATATGTTTATTGTCACCCAGAAGCATGAAACATTGTAACAGATAAGTGAAAATCTCTGTCAACACTTTCCAAGCCTTGACATTATCTGAAATGCAGCCAAGAAAAACACATGCCTATTGTGTGACAAAAGTCTGTCATTGATTCCTGTTCTTTTTTTTAACCACACTTTTTTTAAAATTTTTTATTAATTACACTTTATTCATTTTGTATCCCCCCATAAGCCCCTCCCTCCTCCCCTCCCGATCCCACCCTCCCTCCCCTTTCTGCATGCATGTCACTCCCCAAGTCCACTGATAGGGGATTCCTGTTCTTAAGGAAGACTCTTTATGTGGCTTTTAGGCGTTTCAATTTGCCATCACATACATTAAGATAATAAGCCTTGCTAAACTTGTGTATGTTATCTCAGCAAGAACTCATGGAACAATTTATCTACCAAATAAAAAGGGAAAATGGAGTTTCCCGGAATTGAAGCAAAAATTAGAGCAATAAAGTAAAATTTTCTTCAATCATGATAATTAGTATGTAGATGCACACTAAGTACATAGGATGTTACTTATTTACCTGCAAACAAAACAGGGAGAAGCATGCTAAACGAGGCCTCAAAGACATCATCCCATACCTAAAAATACAGAAAATAGGAAATATACACTTTTGCGTTTCATGCATGGCTAAAAATTAGAAGTATTTTAAACAGAAGCATACATACATACTAAATATAAGATAAATATTTCAGCATTACTAAATAAGAAATGATAGCACATCTAAATCAGCCATTATTCCATTCAATCTAGTTCCAAAACGTAATGGGAAGGATACATTGTAAGTCTGCTGTCTGTTAAACCTTGTTCTTTTCTCTTTAACTGTTATTAGCTATCAAAGCTTGGCTCAGGCTCAAGTGCTTTATTTCCCAAGCTTGAGCTCTGTTATGGTACCAACTTAGAGCAATCTCTCAGTGCAGGGCTTTGATGTTCCAAGGACTCCCTGTGAACACAGGACACTAACAAAAGACAGCAGTCTGCTGATTACAGCTCAGCTAATATGGGTCCCATGTACTTCCCTCTGAACCTAGCTCTTTTCTCTCAGCCCAATCCATTTACTCACCAAAATATATAAAGAAATAAAGAACTCAAAAAAATAAACACCAACAAACCAAATACTCCAATTTAAAAAAGAGGGTACAGAGCTAAACAGAGAATTCTCAACAGAGGAATATTGAATTGCAGAGTAACAATTTTAAAAAATGCTCAACATCCTTAGTCATCAGGGAAATGCAAATCAAAACAACTCTGAGATTTCATCTTACACCCATCAGAATGGCTAAGATCAAAAACTCAAGTGACAGCACATGTTTGCAAGGATGTGGAGAAAGGGGAAAACTCCTCCATTGCTGGTGAGAGTGTAAACTTCTACAACCACCTTAGGAAACCAATCTGGTGCATTTTCAAACAATTAGGAATAATGCCACCTCAAGACCCAGCTATACCACACCTGGGCATATGCCCAACAGATACTTCACCATAAAGCAAGCACATTTGCTCAACTATGTTCATTTTAGTTTTATTTGTAACAACCAGAATATGGAGTCAACCTGGATGTCCCTGAAGAATGGATAAAGAAAATGTAATACATTTACACAATGGAATATTAGTTATTAAAAACAAGGCAATTGCAAAATTTGCATGCAAATGGATGGAACTAGAAAAGATCACCCTGAGGTGAACCCTAACCAGAAATACTCACATGATATATACTTATAAGCAGATATCACCATATAATATAGGATGCTACAGTCCACAGACCTAAAGAAACTAAACAACAAGGAGGACCCTAGGGAGGATGCTTAATTCTCATTCAGAAGGGCAAACAGACTAGACACTGGAAATAGTTGAAGAGAAGGAACAGGACTGGAGCCTATTAGAGATGTCCCCTGAAAGACTACCGAGCAAGGGATAGAAGCAGATGCAAAGACTCATAGCCAAACTTTCGGTAGAGGGCAGGGAATCTTATGGAAGAATAGGGAGATAGAAGGACCCAGAAGGGACAGGATCTTCTCAATGATCTTCACACACACACACACACACACACACACACACACACACACACACACACATCTGGGCATGGGGCAGGAGGGCACTGCAGGCACTGATGCACCAACCAAGGATCATGTATGGAAAGGACCTAGACCACCTACCTGCTCAGATGTAGCTGATAGGCAGTTCAGTCTCTATGTGTGTTCCCTACCTAGTAAGGGGAGCAGGGGTTGATTCTGACATGGACTCTGTGGCCTGCTCTTTGATCATTTCCCTCTAGTGGGGTGGCCTTGATAAGCCACAGAGGAAGAGGATGCAGGCAGTCATGATGAGACTTGATAAGCTAAGGTCAGATAGTTGGGGAGGGGGGTTTCCTCATTTCTGGGGACTAGGAGGAAAAAGAGAGGGAAAGTCACACCAGGAGGAGACAAGGGGATAGCTTACAATTACGATATAAAGTGAACAAAATATAATAAATAAATGAATAAAGAAAGAAAGAAAGAAAGAAAGAAAGAAAGAAAGAAAGAAAGAAAGAAAGAAAGAAAGAAAGAAAGACGGTGGATGGAGACAGCTGGAGAGGCTCTAAGTCACCTATTACTGTGTATTCATCTTGTATACATTATATCCCAACTGAAATTTCTCCTCTTTCCTTTTCTCCCAGTTTCTACCTCTTCCCCACCATCCCCCAACTATTCCCCCCATCCACTCTTCTTCCATATATTTTCAGAAAGGACAGGCCTAACATATATATCAACCAAACATGGCATATCAAGTTCCAGAAATAATAGGCACCTCCCTTCTTATTAAGGCCAGAGGAAGCAACCCAGTAAGAGGAAAAGTGTTCCAAAAGCAGGAAAAAGAGTCAGAGACACCCCCTATTTCTACTGTTAGAAGTCCCATAAGAAATCTAAGCCCAACTGTAACATATATGCAGAGGGTCTACATCAGACCCATGCAGTCTTCCTGGTTGTCAGTATAGTCTTTGTGAGCAATTACGAATCCAGATTAATTAATTCTGTGGGTTTGTGTGTGTGTGTGTGTGTGTGTGTGGGTGGGTGGGTGTGTGTGGTATCCTTGACTCCTCTGGCTCCCACATTCCTTTTTTTCCCCTCTTTCCCAGAATTTCCAGAGTTCTGCCTAATGTCTGGATATGGGTATCTACATCTGTTTCCAACATAAGACTGTTAACTACATAAGACTTCTCTGATGACAATTGGGCTAGGCATCAATCTATGAGTATAGCAGAATATCATTAGGAATCATTTCATTTTTTTTTTTTTTTTTTTGCCAGTCCTGTATGGTTCTAACCTAGGATTCTGGGCTATCAGCCTCTGGTTCCTGGCCTTCCTGGCAGTGTCAGGAGTGAACTCCATATACTGGCACGGGTCTCAAGCTAGACAACTCACAGGTTGGCTGCTCCCCCAAATTTACCTTTATCTTACCACATCTTGAAGACAGGACAAAATGTAGGCCAAATGTTTTGTAGCTTGTTAGTGTCACAATCCTTCCACTGGAAATCTTGTCTGGTTACAGGAGATAGCCAGCTCAGGCTCCAAATACCCCTTGGTAGGGGTATTATCTAGGTCACTCTTAGAGATTCCTGGGAGTTTCCATTGTTCTAGGTTTCTAGCTACTCCCTGAGATGGCTCCAGTTATCACTCTCAGTGTACAAACACTGCCATCTCCAATTTCACCTTCCATATCTATTCTGTTTCCCATTCTCAGAGAGATTCATGCTTCCCCCTTTGAATTTTCCTTATTACTTTACCTTCTCTGGGTCTGTGGATTGTAGTATGATTATCCTTTAGAGATAATATCCACTTTTAAGTGAATACATATCATGTCTTTCTATATACCAAGAACATACCTAACCTTTCTGGGTTATCTTACTCAGGGTGATTTTCTCTAGTTTCATTCATTTCTCTTCAAGTTTCATGATGTTATATTTTTTAACAACTGTATAATTCTCCATTATATAATGTACCCCATTTTCTGTATCCATTCTTCAGGTGAGGGAAATCTGAGTTGTTTGCAGTTCCTTGATGTTACGAATAAAACAAATAGTTTAGCAAATAGTTTAGCAAATATCCTTATGGCAGGATAGAGTGTCTTTGGATATATTCCCAGGTATGGTATAGCTGTTTCTTGAGGTAGGTCAATTCCAATTTTTTGAAGAATCACCATATTGATTTCCAAAGTTGTTATACAAATTTGCACTGCCACCACATCCTTTCCAACGTTAGCTGTCACTTTTGTTTTTGATCTTAGCCATTCTGATACACGCAGGATGGAATCTGAAAATAATTTCATTTGCATTTCTGTACAGGCTAAAGATGTTAAACACTTCTTTAAGTGATTTTCCATCACTTAAGATTTTCTTTTTAGATCTGTACCCCCTTTTTAATTGGACTATTTAGTTTGTTGATGTCTAGTTTCCTGGGTTCTTTACATATTTTGGAAATTATCACTCTATCAGATGTGGAATTAGTGAAAGACTTCCCACTCTGTGCACTGCCATTTTATCCTATTGATATGTCCTTTGCCTTGCAGAAGTTTTTCATTTTCATGAGGTCCCACTTATTAACTTGTGTCAGGAGTGGAAAGGGGGAGAGAGTCATCCAGACTCTTCTTCTCGAGGCCCTGGTGTCTTGTGGAAAACTGATCAGAAAGATTTAAAAAGCTCATTCAGGAAGAATTGAGGAGAACACAGTGAGTCCTGGACATGACAGCCCCTTGACTCTTGAACTGCTAGCAGCGGGATTGCCTTCAAAGACCTATACATGATCCATCCAGGTAACATTCCATCACAAGTGAGTGATAAGCACATAATGCCTTCCTCGTGGCTGAAGAACTGTTGACAGTTTCTGAATGCTGATGTAGGTTCGGCCAGTTTAATTATGGCTGGCAATGCTCCAGCCATGGGCCTATACTCCTAGCCCTGTGTAGGCAGCATTAATGATACCCAAAGGGTTATAAATTTATTTTTTAAAGAGGACATAAAGTTAGGGGGAGAACATGGGGCTGGGTGGCTTGGATGAGTTACAGAATAGGAGTGGAGGCTGAATATGATCAAAATATACTGTTTGTACGCATGAAATTGTCAAAGCATGAGATTAATTTATTTCATTAAAAATAAATGAGAGTTTTCTCAAACCAAATGTGATCTAGAGAAAAAAAAAAGACAGAGATTTTGGAATGAGTATTGTCATATTTTTAGTCAGGAACACTGTTCTGAGATAAATGAGGCTCTATGCCTCTCCACCATGTAGTAGTGTCATAAATAATTATAATATAATGGGTTTTTCATGGTGGTGAAGCCAGTTCACCAGGGACCGAGTGACTGCTTCAGTTAGCTGTTGGCAGCAGTCAGGGTAGCCCCCAGGAGTACACTGGATCACTTATAAGGAGAAAAGATCAAGTTCAGTTCTTTAAACTCTCAGCTCAAATTAGAATGAGATCTCTGTGGAAATTCTATCAGACTCTAAAGCAAATCCGAGCTTCTTATAGACAGGCCTGCCCTTAATTAAAATCAATTCCAAATTTTAATTGAGTGGGCTCGAAAATTATAACTGAAGTTGAATTTGCTGGTTCATCAATTCTGTCATTTAAGGGTTTGGACACTGTTGAGAAGAAACCAGGAGCCTCGTTATAAAAGTGCTCAGTGGGTTGGATCTATCGCAGAAAATCCCTTACCAGCATTGAGCTGCCTTATCTCTGAGGAGACCAGATTCCACCATGTGAACACCCTGCAGATAGGCTTTGCCTTCAACTACTGTCTTCGCTAACTCTATCACAGCACAGTGTAAAGTGGATGTAGGCCCACTGTGTGCATGGGGAGAGCCTGCACATCTGTTGTGGGAATTAATATTCACTATTGATTTATCTTTTAGTTAAGCAGCAATTATTCCTAAATAGCTGTATAACCAAATCACCACACAGAGACTAGGATTTATTTAATTAAGCCAGAGCACAATGCTGGGCAATAGTTACTCCATCCTAAACCCCCAAGCCCGCATATTTTCCTACAATTTAGATCCACCCATTATACTTATTTTAAGTGATATCTTAGGTCCGGTTCATTTCTCCACATGGTTCCAAGTCCTCTCCTCCAGATTCTTCTCCTCCCTCTCTCCCTGCTTACTTCCTCTTCCTTCCACTCAGGACCAGGATGCCCCACCCTACCCTCTCCTCTGCATTGTTCAGCAATGTGGCTGGTTGTTTTAATTGACAATTTAGAGAACAAATGGTGGCATGTTTACACAAACTTGAGACAGGTGATGCTTAGAATAAGCATCACAATGCAATGTCCAGATTGAAACCAGATAGTGGGAGAGAGAAATGAGCATTTGAATAAACAAGGGCAAATTGTATACATTCTAAAAGAACATTATTCCAACACACATCCAAGCAAATTTAAGACGTGTGTATTTCTGTTGACAGTCATCCAATCCAAAGATATGGTTTAGAATTTATCCTATATTTATTTAAAATATCTAAAGCCAAATCTCACTTCCATAATTTACAGAATCTTCTGTAACTCTCTTCTATTGATTAGAATGAGTCAATATCCTATCATTTGCTAGTAAACAGTATCAGAGTCAAACATGCATCATACACATCAGCATCAAACCTCAGTGAGACTTTAATTATGATCAACATTTTATAAATTAAACAAAAGCTCACATAAACTTATTTTTTTATGGTCAAATGGTTATTCAGTAATATAACTCATGTTCAAACCTACATCAATCTGACATTCTTTCCATCATCTTCCAACCATGTTATGAAATAAATCTTTATGATTAAGAGGTAGTTCTTTTTGTCAAAACACCATTACTGTAAGAACTCACAAATGAAGTTTCCCTAGGTAAACTAAACACGGTTACCAAAAGTACAGAACATAAATATATGTTATTTGTTGCCCTCCACTTGGTGGGGCTTGGAATGCTGCTTCCAGATGAAGAAAAGATCCTGGATTCGGGAGCAGCTAGAGCACTTTAGGGCAAAGCCCTTGCACTAGGCCAGGGCGTGGAAGGAGTTTTCCAGGGAACATTACAATTAATTAACTCCTTTAGAATTAGGTTGTCAGTATCAGAGGCAGTGAAAATTCCGGGGTTCCAGAAGCCTGTGATGATAAAGTATTACAACTCTCAGCTAAGCTGCTGTGATAAGCATGACAGAGGATGCAGTCGAAAGCACATGCCTGCTTGTCTTGCACCTGAAACACTGGCCTGGTGAGGCCCAGGCCCAGTCGCCTGGAAATCCAGTCCAGTTATGCTTGGGCCCAGGGAGTGCTTTGCTGGCAGTGCTGCTGGGAGTTCATTGGCAAATGCCAGGGCAGCCCTCTCTCCCCCAGGATAAAGGGTGAGTCTCAAGCAGCCACGGAGGAAAGCTGAGAGTATCACGCAGCAGCACACACCCAGCATGAAGTACCCTATGAGCAGCACGCACCCAGCCCATTTATTTGAAATCAAGGATTTATAAACCTTGGGTAGTGGGAGGGCTTAGGGGAGGTGAATGTGTTAGATTCGTCCCGCTCAGGGGTGCCCAGGATGATTGATTTAAATGTAGTGGTGTAGTACCTTGTTTTCCGTAGGGCAGCATGGTCCTGACACAAGAAGGAGAACATAGTACTTAACTATCCTCTGGTTGAGGGAATTGCTCCATGGAAAGCCAAAGGACACTTGGAAAGTCAAAAGCACAAGACATTATTAGTATCTCCAGGAATCCTCAAGTGCTGGCCAGTTTTTGTTGTTGTTGTTGTTGTTGTTGTTGTTTTGAATCAGGAATGGGTCTGTCGTCTGAATTGTAATCTTCTCTGAGGGCTATGTGACACTCTTTACAAGATCTGGTGTCACCCAGATCTGGTGGAGGGGCAAACCCACCGAGAAAAGGGAATCTATCATAATAGACCGAGTGCAGAGGCTAGCTGGAAATATCAAACTTCAACCTACTCCAGCAGAATTCCACATTAATCAGATTACATTTATATTTTAAAAGTATGCATCCTTTCCATTTGGTTTAAAGAATTGCTTTATTTTCATCCATGGGAATTTAAGGTAATATAATATCATTCCCTGAAATCAGAGTACCTTCCCTCTTATGTTCAAGGTGTACAGTTTTTGCATTGTTTGACAAGGATAAAAATAAATGAAATAATTAACAATGAACAGTAAGGCCCATCTTGTTTTCTCTTAAATGTGCCCTTTGTCTTTTCTATATTATGTCTGTGTGTAATTTCTTTGCTGGGATCCATATCCTCAGACATCAAATCCTGTCCCAAAGCTCATGCTGTACTGACTAGTGGTTCAGTACCTCTTTCATCCTTGGTCACTTCTTTATTTCTTCTTCATTAATTTCTTTATTTAATCATTTTCAACTTGATCACAGACCCTTCCCTTCTCTCCTCTCAGTCCCATCTTCATTTCTCCCTTCCCCCATTTTCCCTCCCCTTCTTGGAAGAGAAGGGTACCAACTCACCCTGGCACAACAAGTCACAACAGGACTAAGTGCTTCCTCTACCACTGAGGCCAGACAAGGCAGCCCAGTGATGGGAAGAATATCCAAAGAGACTCCAAACAGAGTCAGACACAGCCCCCAGGGAATTCACATGATGACCAAGCTGAACATCTGCTACATATGTGTAGGGGGCCTAGTTCCAGTCCATGCAAGCTCTTTGGTTGGCGGTTCAGTATCTGTGAGTCCCCATAGACCTAGGTCATTTTTCTCTGTAAGTTTTTTCATGGTGTCCTTGACCCCTCAGGCTCCCTCGAACTTTCCTCTCATTCTTCCACAAGTTCCTGCCCCACTCCAAGCTCCACCTATTGTTTGGCTGCGGGTCTCTGCCTCTGGATCCATCAGCTGCTGGATGAAGTCTCTCAGAGGACAGTTATACTTGGCTCCTGTCTATAAGCACAGCAGGGCATCACTAACAGTTCCACTAACAGTGCCTCTCCCCCATAGGTAGGTATCAAGTTGGGCCAGTCATTGGTTAGCTATTCCATCAAGAAAACATCATCCTGAGGGAAGTAACCCAGACCCAGAAGATATGCATGGTATGCACTGGCTTGTGAGTGGATATTAGCAAAAAGGGAAGATACTTGATTCTCATTCAGAAGGGGAAATAAAATAAACATCTGAAGTAGATATATAGAAGGAACTGCATGGGAGATGGGGTAGGGAGGGGACTGGAGGTGGGATCAGGTGTGGGGAGAGCATGGGTTTAGGAAAGGTCAGAAGACAGAATGGAAATCATTGGGAGACATCTCTGGAAAATGGGAGGCTCCCAATAGTTGATGGGGTGACCTTTGCTGAGACTCCTAGCAGCAGGCAGTTTGGAGCCTGAAGTGGTCACCTTCTGTAAACAGGTAGGATTTCCAGTGAAGGGAGGGGACAACAACCCAACAACCCACACACAAAAATCTTCAACTCAAATTTTGTCCTGACTGCAAGAACTTTAAAGATGGAGGAGAGAGCCTTGACCATTTCTAATGTGCCATTGGGCACTAAGTCAGATCAGGCTGACCTTACCATAGAGTCACTTGCATGTTTCTGCAGGTTATATGGTAGAAATAGTACCTTTCTTTCCTTTTGCCTTGTAAAAGCACTCCGTATTTCATAGACAAGAAAGCTCAGAAGACTTGATTGAACACATGCTTTGGAGTCTGGCAGATTTGCTGCTGTGTGGATTGGGACTCATCAGTGAACCACTCTGGCTTTCATACTCCTTATCTGTGAAAAAAAGAAAAGCAGTATTTCTCTCAGGTCTTACCATGAGGACTTTGAAGAGACTCACAGTCTCTAGATGACATAGTACTAGGAGATTTATGAGCCTAGCATTACTCATTAACTGTATCCTGTAATGAAAAGAGCTAGAACTGTGTTCATAGCAGCAGGACTGAAATAACCACTGATCTATGACCTTTGGGTGTACATGGGTCTGTGCATGAGAAAATAGCAGAGACACAGAAAGACAGAGGCAGAGAAAGAATCTAACAAAAGAGATAAAGATAGTAAAAGGAAGAAAGTTGGTACAAACAAAAAAAGATTTTATGATTATTATTTCAATGTCTTGTCAATGAAAGAAAAATATTAAACTCTGGTTATAGAGTGACCCAATGACATCAGTTCTGTGATGATAGTAAAAATGAAACATAAATTCAAGGTGATGACTATAGAATTACATTTCAAAACTCATGCATGGATTAAAGGAAGGAGTAAAAATCTAAAATACAGTTAATTCATTTAATAGTAATTTTGAATATTCTCCTAACTCTATAATCAAAGCAAAGACATTCGTGTCTTAGATATGCATTAATTATTTATTAATTATTATTATTTTTTTTATGTGTAAGCCTATTGAATTGACTCTACTGAGTCAATTGAAAATAGAGTCAATTCAAAATACAATAGCATTTACATAAACTATCACTCTTCTGCTATGTTTAAAGAGAGGCAAAGTAAACAGAGAAGTCGGCCAAGCACACATTTTAGAATTGACTTTGATCAGAAATGTTCCTGGGTTGTTTACATTTTAAAGCACAAAATGCATTCAGTAATCTCCCAGAAACGCATTTGTGAAGCTTTCTTATTAACTGAGGAAACTCAAAGTGAACGTGAAGCTAATGACAGAGGTTCACAATTGTCCTGGCACCGTTGCCTTGGCCTCTTTCCTGGTGGCCATTTTGGAAAGAGTTGCTTTTACCTCCCACACTTTTGTTGTCCAATCAACAACTGGGCATCTGGTACAGCAGATGGGCTCTGCCACATACCTGGAAGAGTCCGCAGCAAGTGTGATCACAGGTTTCTCCACTTCCGCAGGAATTTAGTTAGCTGTTCTTCTTGCAGAGCAATAACTATTTATCCATCTTCTGGTCAGGGGAGCAGGAAAGGGATTTTCAAGGTGAACACAGTCACAAACAAGGACCGCAAAAACTTGCCTCACATTTGCATCCAGATCTTGCTTCTGACATTTCTCTGACAAAGACGCTTCTGTTCCGGCACAGTGCACTGCTTCATACACCGTGCTTTCACTTTTGTATTCTGTTCCCTCAGAACGCTGTCTGCCCACTTGCACGAACTTTTTCCATTTTCCCAATCAGACATTGCACCGCCTCTTGCCATGTGTTCAAAACTTATTTCTCCTATGTCAGAATATGGAGTTCCAAAAAAATGAAGAAAATTTTCTGCGGATACATCTTTCGAATTCTGATCATTTGGTCCAGGTAGAATCTTGGGCTTAATGATTTTTGTTCAGACTTACTCATAATACTGATACCTGTAATAACTGAATACCAACTAGTCAGTAAGATTTAAAAAAATATGTTTCTCTCAACTATGAAAATCAAGCTCCCTGCTGTTATTTTAGTATTGTTTTTGCATGTTATATTTTGGTGTTGAAAGATAGGAGATGGACTAAAATCATTCTTTCAATATCTAGCCCATGTGTTAGAATTCGCATTGCTGAGAGAACCAAAAACATTTGACAGAGCAACTTAAGTAGAAGAAATGTTTAGTTCCAGTTTATTGTTTCACAAACTGCACTCCATATTCTTTGGCTTCATTCATTTTGTAGTTATGGTACCCCATATTGTCAATGGAGGCCTTTGGCACAGGCATAAGGTAAACAGAGATAGTTGTAGTGACTCACTATTTTCTTTGCCTCCAGTTTTGTCCTTGGGTCCCTAGTCTTTGGAACATAGCTGCTCACACTGATGTTTAATATTACCCTTTGTTAATCCATACTGAGAACACTGTCATACACTTGGCTGTGTTTGCAAGAAATACTTGCTATTCTATAAGATACCCACCATTCATCCATAATTGTCTCTTATTTCCTTTCCTGTGGAGATAACTGTTCCCCCTCAGTCCTGTACTCTATACCTACCTAACCTCTGTGGTTCTTGGATTATCACATGTTTATCATTATCAAGAGTTAATATTCACATATGAGTGAAGACATGCCATACTTATAATTCTTTAGGCCTGGGATATCTCACTAAGAATAATTTTTGTCTAGTTCCATCCCTTTACCTTCAAATTTTATGATTAAGTACACTGATTTTCATGGTGGCTGTACAAGATTATAATTCTAAGTGCTAATATCTAGACTTCTCTAAGTGAATTCGTGTTCTGTTCCTTTTCTTCTGTTGTCCTCTCTGGTTCTTTGAAGCTAGTGGTTGTATGTTGCCTGGTAGGGGATTATGATCCTGCTTAGGGTGGACATTTGCTGTTCTTTGTAAAATATGTTTCTAGGTATGGGGAGCTGATGCATGGAAAGGGGTGGACTATGAGGAAGTCTTTAGGCTGTCCACAGGAGGGAGTAGAAAAAGGTATTCCACCTTAGTCTGCTGGGAATGAGGTCAGAGTATGACAAAAGGCCACAAGAGGTAGTTAGTTACAGAGCTGAGAGTGAGACCAAGGGACTGGGTTGGAGGGGGAGGGGAGATTGAAGATCTGAAGCTTGTCTATCTGCTTTGTTGGCCTACTTGCTTTTCTGTCTGTCTTTTCTGGAAGAGTCCTCAGGAATATCTGATGGAGTTAGGGGGTAGGATCTCTACACAGGATTGTGTAGAGAAAGTTTGGAGGAGAAGAGCTGCATGCTCCACAGGAATTGGGGGCAGAGAGGATGGAGGCTGCAGCAAGTGGTGAGTTACAGACCTAGGGGTGAGATCATATGAGTTCTGAGGAGAGGAGGGAGGAGTAGAGATCTGCAGTTAGCCCACGCAGTTCCCTGGAGAAATTAGCTGACGTGTTCCCACAAAATGCCTGCTATGTCTGGGGGCTAGGATAAAACAGTGACTGGAGAGAAGGAAGTTTGGCTGGGGTGATCTGTGTGATCCACTGGAGATGGGGTGAAAGGGTAAAAGAGATTGTAGCAAGGGGTCTGAATACAAGCTGGATATGAGCCTGGGGATTGATTTGGAGGAAAGGAGAAAGAGGTGCAGAAAATCCACCCGATTGCCTGAATTTAGCCACATGGATTATTTATCTATCTATTTATCTACTTATTTATTTGTGTGTGTGTGTGTTTGGGTTTTTTTCTCCATTTTTTTTTACTTAATTCATAATTTTCAAAATATATTTTAATTCGTTTTTTGGAAAAACAATATAAATAATGACCATATTTGTTTTCTAAAAGTAGTCTGTTGGTGTCTGCCTGTATAAAATTTTACTAGAAATTTAGTGTGCTGTGATTTTTTTTAATTTTTCTTTAAAGGAAAATTGTAATCTTTGCTCCCTCACATAATAAATAGGTTCAATATAGGTTTCAGAACAGTGATTCAGATTTAACACTGCATTTTCAATTCTGCTTTGTGTGTAGGTCATTGTAAACTTGAACAAGTTTTTATTTAAAATAAATTAAATAATACTATGCCATTTTTACTCAGATTTATGTCAATAATAAATACCCAAGAAATCAACCTTTTTTATTTTTTTATTGTTTGTTATTATTAGTTACATTTTATTAACGCTGTATCCCCGCTGTAGCCCCCTCCCTTATTCCCTCCCAATCCCACCCTCCCTCCCTCAGCTTCTCCCTGCCCCTTTCCAAGTCCACGGATTGGGGAGGACCTCCTCCCCTTTCCTCTGGCCCTGTTTTATCAGGTATCTTCAGGGCTGGCTGCAAAGTCCTCCTCTGTGGTGTAGCAGAACTGCTCTTCCCTTGGGGAATGGGGAGGTCAAAGAGCCTGCCATTGACTTCCTGTCAGAGATAGTTCCTGTTCCCTTTACTATGGGAAACCAAATTGTTATTGAGCTACCACAAGCTTCTCCCGAGTAAAGATTCTAGGTTATATCCATACATGGTCCTTGGTTGGAGAAACAGTTTCAGAAAAAACCCTGTGCCCAGATATATTTGGTCCTTGTGGGGCTCCTATCCTTTCCCTGTCATGCTTATTCCCCTCCTGCTGACGGTTTGGTTATGAGTCTTAGTATCTTTTTTGAAATGCTGCTTGGTAGGGTCTTTCAGATGCCTTCTGCGGTAGACTCCTGTCATATGTCCAATGCACATCTCATTTGTCTTTCTGACAGAGGGCTAATATCCAGTATATATAAAGAACTAAAGAAGCTGAAAAGCAGCAAACCAAGTAATCCACTTAAAAAATGGGGAACAGAGCTAAACAGAGAATTCTTGATAGAGGAACATTGAATGGCAGAGAAACACTTAAAGAAATGCTCAACCTCATTAGCCATTAGGGAAATGCAAATCAAAACGACCTTGAGATTTCACCTTACACCCATCAGAATGGCCAAGATGAAAAATTCAAGTAACAACACATGCTGGAGAGGTTGTGGAGAAAGGGGAACCCTCCTCCATTGCCGGTGGGAATGTAAACTGGCACAACCACTTTGGAAGTCAATCTGGCGTTTACTCAGACAATTAGGAATAACACCTCCTCAAGACCCAGCTATACCACTGCTAGGTATATCCCCAAAATTTGCTCAAGTACACAACAAGGACATTTGCTCAACCATGTTTGTAGCAGCTTTATTTGTAATAGCCAGAACCTGGAAACAGCCCAGATGTCCATCATTTGGGGAATGGATACAGAAATTGTGGTATTTTTACACAATGGAATACTACTCAGCAATCAAAAATGATGAAATCATGAAATTTGCAGGCAAATGGTGGGATCTAAAAAAGATCATTCTGAGTGAAGTATCCCAGAAGGAGAAAGACAAACATGGTATATACTCGCTTATATAGACCTACAAGATATAATAAACATACTGAAGTCTATACACCTAAAGGAGATAAACAAGAAAGCAGACAGGAGGAAATCAAACTTTTAAAGGAAGAGTTTCACTTTACCATTCAGTTTGCCTCAGTGAGAGAGAACATCTGAGCATGTGATGGAAAGAACAAGACATTCACTTCCTTACCAGAAATCAGAAGATAAAGAAAGAGGAGGGAGGTTAACACTATTCCCTTCAAAGCCCATTCGTAATGACCTGAAGACCTCCTGGTGGTCTGACTCCTTTTTTGTTGGTTTGTTTGTTTGGTTTTGTTTGCTTTTTAAAAATCTTTTATTTTATTTTTATTAATTACAGTTTATTCACTTTGTATCTCTGATGTAACCTTCTGCTTCCTCCAGGTCTTTCTATTTCCCTCTTCTTTCATAAGATTCCCTCCACTCTGCAAAAAGTTTGGCTATGAATCTCAGCATATGTTTTTATACTCTGCTGGGTAGAGTCTTTCAGAGGCCCTCTGTGAAAGACGCCTGTCCTGTTCCCCGTTTTCTCCCTTTTTCCCTGTCCCAGAAGCAGAAAGACACATACATGGTATATACTCACTTGTAAGTGGAAATTAGACATATAATATAGGATAAACATACTAAAATCTGTACACCTAAGGAAGCTAATCAAGAAGGAGATCCCTGGTAAGATGCTCAGTCTTCAGTCAGAAAGGCAAACGAGATGGACATCTGTCTCCTTCTTAAGGCTCTGCCACATACTAGTAGTACTTTGCGGTAGACTAAGGACTGAATCACATGGAGCTCTAGAGGACATTCTGCATCCAAACTACAGCAGTCTTTCAAGTCTACATCCACATCTACATCTATCTACACGCAGTAATGTACAAGCTTTATCTGTTAATAAACTCCATTAAATCTTTTGTAGAATAATCATAAGGACCCTCATTACAATTTGACAAATATGTATTCTGTATTATTTGTTAAATTTCTAACTTAAGTAAAACTATTGGTGATATTTTATCTTAAGAATCAGCTAGGGTAGCTTATGAAATATTTAAAAACGAAGTTCAGGTTTCCTACTAATTAGTTGAATGCAAATTATAAACAATATACTTTTGCATGCTCATTGGTATTTAAGGGCAAAATTTAATCTTAAACATCTTTTAGGTTGTAGAAAATCAGAAATGTAGAAACTGTGTTCAGTAGTGCAGCCATTTTGTAGATAGAGCAATTTCACAAGACCTAGAAGAGTCAGAGTATTGTATACTGCAGTGTTTCATAAGTTGTTGAAAACAATAATTATTCATGAATTTAATCAACAGCAAATGGAATAGGAACGATAGATGACAAATGAATAGAAAGAGTGCATTATGTTTGTATGAGGAAATGCAGTGTATTTACATGATGAAGTGCAATGTGCTGTATAGTCATTAAAGGTGGGATGTGTTGCCATAAATATATTGCAATAAAATGAATGAAAACCATCAAGTGGAAATGACACAGCATAAGAGCAATTTCAAGTTTTAAAAGAATTGAAATGGTGCTTGTTGTCATTTAAATTAAAATCCAGCCTGCGGGCGTAGAAAGCAGGTGATACTGCAGCCTGTGGACAGCGGCTCTCGCTCTGAGAAGATGCTTTCACAGAGTGGTGAATGGGCTCATGGACAACGTAAAGGACTTTACTTACCATGAAGCTGTTCACCTGTAAGTTTTCTGACCTACAGGAAATGGATGAAAGCTTTTAAACTATGAATTTGAAGATAAAGACTGTTTTCACGCTGCTGGTTCTAACTAACATTTACTTAAGTTTGCTTTGCTCTTAGAACAGGAAACAGTATTAACTACAAAGATGACATTTCTTTTAATGCTGCAGTTTTTGCTATTTAACATTAGGTTATTCTAAGATATTTAGAAAAACTAATCTGTTTTAAAAAAAATAATCTATTTTAAAGTGGAATCAGACAGCATAATAGTGTAAATTTACATCTTTTTCCTATTTCATCCATCCATCCAATATATTGCGATTATATTCACCCTCATTACCCTCGCATATCCTCTTCACACTCGTGATGACCTCTTCTTTCTAAGTAGCTCTCCTCCTAATTTCATCCACCCATTTCTTTACATGTGTGTGTATAAGTATGTATAATGTGTGCATGTATGTATATAAGTATGTATGTAGGTGTATATGTGTGTAAATGTGTATATGCTAGTATGTGTGTATATATGTTAGTATGTGTGTAAGTATGTATGAATGTATGTGTGTATATCTGTATGAATGCATGTGTGTATATTGTGAATATCTGTGTATGTATCTACATTTATGCATATATGTAGGTATATGTGTGTATGTTAGCATATGTGCATGTTAGTATGTGTATGTATGCTGGTATGTACATGTGTGTTTGTGTGTACACATGTGTATATATGTTTTTATGTATGTGAATGTATGTATGTGTGTATATGTGTTTGTATGTATATTTGTGTATGTGTGTGTGTATTTGTATGTTTTGGATGTGTACATGTGTGTGTATAGGTCTTGTGCAGATAATGATATCTATGCTGTGTTCATGGCAACAATTGCCATGTTTTATTGAAAAGGGAGCCTTTCATAATACTCCTCTTATCCCCTGGTTCATACAATCTTTCTGGCCCTCTTCCAAAATATTTTATGAGACTTAAAGGAATGTTACAGATGTTCCTATAGGGATATGGACTTAACAGCTACTTATTCCCAACAATTGAGCTATTTCAATTAAAAGTCTCTACTCTTACCTTCACTCTCTGCGATAGATAGATAGATAGATAGATAGATAGATAGATAGATAGATAGATATAAAAAGATTGTTTGATCAGAGTGGAAAGCAGTACGTATCTATGAACATAAACATACATCTTTAGAAGGCACATTGAGAATATGTCCATTTGGCAAAACATCCCCATGAAATTCCTCTGTAGGCCATGTCTTACCATCTATAATGTTTTGTTTAGGTTTACAGTACTAGCCATGTATTACGTACGGTATGTGTAGCAGGATTCATATCTAATCAGAATGTGGACAGTAACTCCCCACGCATCCATTCTCACGTCAGATAAATGGGTACATTTTGTCCACAGGCTTTTGTAGAACAAATAACCCATGTTTGGATGAAACTGCTGGTGAATTTTCTTCACCAGAAGCCTACATGGTATCTTTTGTTGGTAGGAAAACCAGCAGTCAGAGAGGGAGCTTCCTAGTCAATTTTAGTTTAATTTTTGTGTACTCTATGCAAAATGTGTGGCATATTTAGAAACCGGTCAAATCATCAGCTTTTAATGGACAACCAAGAGCCTTGGCAATAACCTATACTGTTTTGAGAGGTCTTGAGACTTCCTAGCCAGGAACTCATAGGGAGGCAACCCATATTTAGCACTAAGATTTGTCCAGCCGTGCAGGAGATTTCCATCCAAACTATACTATCGTTGTTGTTGTTGTATTTTGGTTGTCATGTTAATTAGTAGAGTCCTGACTTTGATAAGTCTTGAGTTTTGCTTCTTCTCCCTAGCCCCCATCTTTTCTGTATATACTCACCCCATCCGCATTTATCGTTTCCCACCCCAAGTAGTCCACATCAATCTACTTTCAATTATGATTTTTTTTTAACTGTAGACATTAAAGAAAACAAAAACCCATGTATACTAATGCCCCATGTTTCATGGCTTTAAAATCTCTAATTTTAGTGATTTTGCTTGGTGAGGAAGAATGAGTTGGACATTAAAACAGAAACACACTTATCACTAATTTAGTCCATTTATATTTTCAACAAAACAAATTAAGATGTAAAGTGGTCACATGACTTCCCCAAGTCCTGTCATTCTGCCCTGGGCTTTCTTCCCGGCACTCTCTTACATTTAATGTCCTAGATTATTTCCAGGACTTTTAAAATTCAGCTTCCTATATTTACATAATTAGTCCTCCATTTACATAATTGGTAAAATTTGCCCATTATCTTTTGCTTTAACCAATATAGTTACCTAGGTAGAAAGGTAATTTAAGGTTTAATATTTGTACTACTCATAGTAATGAAGTTGCCTGTGTTTTCAATCTTTTCACAAGATACAAGAGTCTGATATTCCCTAACCTTCAATGTCTTTTCAACATAGCTTTGAAATTAATAATTTGAGTTTAGGTTATTTGTATGTGCCCTGTATGTAAAATGTAATTTTGTGTCATTGAAAATTTAATAATCATCACAAATCAATGGTAAATTTTTGGTACAACCCTTCCTCATCCTGGTTGTATCAACATCAACTATAATCAAGATCATGTTTTCTTTTTCAGTCTCCCTCTAAATAAAAATCTATCACTTTAGAATTTCTTCTATTGTGCCAATATAATAACCTTTTCATGCAAGATATGGCCTATGTCAAAGGAAACCTTTGGTGTAGAAAGTTGATTTCAAGTGTTTCTGCAAATGTTATTTAATATGGTTCCAGAGATCTACATAATATTAACATTGATGCAGAATTAATGAATAAATATATTCAATTATGTTTAAAATATTGTCTATCTTGATGCAAAGGTTAATCAAAATTTGTTTTGAAAAGAATTGCATCATGTTTTCCAGGTGTCAATTGTAGGAGATGTAAGACAAAATTAATGAAGGTTTCAGTAGAGCATAAACGGTCATTTTAAAGTCAGAATATATTTCTAAAAGAAGAAACATATGTGTTCACATATTTACATATATATACATATTTACACAAAAAATTTGATTTTTTTAATTTTTATTTTTTTAGTATTAGTTACAGTGTGTTAACTCTGTATTCCAGCTGTATCCCTCTCCCTCTTTCCCTCCCAATCCCACCCTACCACCCTCATCTCCTCCCTGCCCCTTTCCAAGTCCACTGATAAGGGAGAACACCCTCCCCTTACATCTGATACTGGCTTATCAGGTGTCTTCAGGACTGGCTGCAAAGTCCTCCTCTGTGGCCTAGCAAGGCTGCTCCTCCCTGGGCGGGGGGGGGGCGGGGGTGGATATCAAAGAGCCCGCCATCAAGTTCATGTCAGAAACAGTCCCTGTTCCCCTTAGTAGGGAACCCACTTGGTTACTGATCTACCACGGGCTACATCCAAGCAGGGGCTCTAGGTTACATCCATACATGGTCCTTACACAAAAATTTAATGTATGTTTAATTTCCTACATTGTAGCATGTTGCTTAGCAACACCATAATTTTGAGCTTTTTAAATAAATGTAGCAATAAAAGTTGATGCCAGTTGCATTCTTTCTTAGGCAATTAAATATCATCTTATACCAAGATATTAAAACATAGCTTCAAGTGGCATTTATTCTTTCCTTTAACAGTTAAAAGAAAGAACATTTTAAAAATCTATACTTACTATTAATTGATAATTATTGTAGTATTACGATTTAATCCTATTGAAAACCAGGAGATCAAGGAAAGACATGTTTTCAGTAAACTTTTGATAGAGTGAAAAGTTTTGTGTGTGTGTGTGTGTGCGTGTGTGTGTGTGTGTGTGTGTGTGTGTGTGTGTGTGTGACTTGTATCATTTTTAACCACAGTAAACGTGGAGGGATAGAGTCAGAGACAAAGAGAAAAAGAGACACTACAGCAGAGCCACTGATAATAGCATGCTATCACTACTCCCTTTAGTAACTCTAAACTCAGCTTGCTTTATGTCAGATAAATGCTTCATTTAGAGGGTTGGGTATTGATGTGTGTGTGTATGTGTTTTCCTTCATACAAATTAAAACATAAAGCAGAAAGAAAGTAAATAATTTTCATTGGCAGAGAATATAAAAATGGTTGTTGCTGTTGTTCTTGTTTTGGATCTTAGGAAGTAGTGAAGCAGTTATTAATAAATCTTAACTTAAATGGACACCAGAAGAGCAAGGCTTCTGAATCAACTCACAGAGACAGGAGCAGCAAGCGCAGGGTCTATATGTATATTATAGCTTTCAGCTTAATTTTTTAATGGGACTCCTGAGATTCTGAACAAGTGGGCCTCTGATTCATGTGTCTGCTCATTGGGCTCTTTTACTTCTGTAGGTTTGCCTTGCCCAGACTGCATGTTGTCGAGGATTTTTAATTTAGAACATGGCTGCTGTCACAAGAGTTCACATCTGAAGACCTTCCAGGTCTGTGTGATTTGGATGTAATACCAGGCTTGGTGGTATACACACTGAATCTTAGCACTCAGGAGACAGGCATGCACATCTCTGAGTTCTAGTCAGGTCTGTTCAACCAGCAGAGTTCAGTGCTGCTTAGCAGAGGCAACTGAAAAAAGAAGAGGAGCACAGAGAGAGAAAAAGAGGAGGCATTTCGATTGAGAGTGAGTTGAGAGATAGTGCAGTGAAGTTGAGTTCATGGCAGTTCAGTTTGTGGAATTCAGATGCAGTTTTTAGCAAGAGAGTTTTAGAGGGAGAGGTTGAAGAGAGAACAAGCTAGACACAGGTAAAGATAAAATGAGCCACAGAATGAGAAGGAACCAGAAGATTAGACTGAATTGCTAAAGTTAGTTTGAGGCCAAGCCAAGCAATTCAGTGAGAAACTGAGAGAAGCCTAATTGTATCAAGAAGCTTGGAGAGGTATCTGAGCCAGAACACCGTTAAAACACCCAGCCAGAGTTCAGAAAGAACTAAAACAGGTGAGCTTATTCAATAGTAAGTCTAGCATTCTAGGCCTACAGTAGATTAGACAGAGGCTAGAAGCTTCCAGGACAAGGCTTAGGTTAGCAGACGGAGGCAGTAAACCTCCAAGATGACAATTACATCAGATGAATAAAAATCATGGTTTTTGTTTTATATTATTATTATTATTTTAGGTTTGGTTGTCACCTCTTAGAAGTTTGTTCTCTTCTAATGAGAGGCAGATATAAAGTAAGTTCAGAAGAGAACGGAGGTGTGGAAGAACTGAGAGGAGTAGAAAAGGGGGAAACTTTAATCCGGATATATTGTATGAGAAGAGAATCTATTTTTTTTTCATGATTTTTTTTATTGTTTATTATTATTAGTTACATTTTATTAACTCTGTATCCCCACTGTATCCCGCTCCCTTATTCCTTCCCAATCCCACCCTCACTCCCTCAGCTTCTCCCTACCCCTTTCCAAGTCCATGGATTGGGGAGGACCTCCTCCCCTTTCCTCTGGCCCTGTTTTATCAGGTATCTTCAGGGCTGTCCTCCTCTGTGGCCTAGCAGAACTGCTCCTCCCTTGCAGGGTGGGGAGTCAAAGAGCCTGCCGCTGAGTTTCTGTCAGAGATAGTCCCTGTTCCCCTTACTATGGGAAACCAATTGGTTATTGAGCTACCACGAGCTTCGTCTGAGTAAAGGTTCTAGGTTACATCCATACATGGTCCTTGGTTGGAGAAACAGTTTCAAAAAAAAAAAAAAAAAAAAAAAAAAAAAAAAAAACCCTGTGCCCAGATATATTTGGTCCTTGTGGGGCTCCTATCTTTTCTCTGTCATACTAACTCCCTTTCTGCTGAAGGTTTGGTTATGAGTCTTAGTATCTGTTTTAAAACGCTGCTTGGTAGGGTCTTTCAGGTGCCTTCTGCGGTAGACTCCTGTCATACGTCCTATGCACATATCATTTGTCTTTTTAAGTGAGGATTGATCATCTTACCTCGTGTCTGCTTTCTTGTTTATCTCCTTTAGGTTTATAGACTTCATTATGTTTATCATATCATATAGACCTACAAGATATGATAAAAAAGAATCTATTTTTAATAAAAGAAAAAATGAAAAAAGAAAGTGGACAGTCAAATGTATTCACCTCTCCCATTATTGTACAAAACAGCTCCATTATGAAAACTGAGTATCTATGGCTCTACATCAATAAAATTATTTATAAAAGAAACAGATAAACTGTATACACGTATAAAATTTTCAAGGCATAAATAAAAATAACATTAAACTTCAGAAATTAGCAAGTTAATATAGTGGCTCTGAGAAAACTTAATATTTGAAAAGAAGTGATCAAGTCTACTAAAGGAGTTAAACAAAAACAGTAAAAAACAATTTCAAGGGAGCGGCTGCCTTTATTTCATATCTGAATTAATAATTGGAATCAATGTAAGAAATCATAAAGCAAGTGACTCCGCTGCAGTACTCCAAGTGACAAGTGAGTAGGTTCAATCCCAAAGGAAATTAGTGCACACAATATATTTGAAGAAGTAATTATCTAAAGTAAGAAACTCAACAGTTCTTCACACACTGAAATGAGGACATTTCCCTAGTAAATTCTGTTAACAGTGGCCAAATAAAATCTCCTACATCCTGTTATTCTTAAGGAAAAAGTCCTTTCCTTATTCTAGTGGAATAATAAATAAAAAAGAAAGAGAAGAAGGATGACACCAAAGACATACTGATGTAAAAGGGGAAAGCATGGGCAGCCGAATAACTACAGGCAACTGAGGAATGCTGGGAGCAGGAGCAATAGTATGCCCCTATTAATTAATTAATAGTCAATAAAATCTGCCACATAGTAAAGGACCCAAAATTCATTCAGCAAGTTGGACATCTAATGGTTACAGAAAGAAAGATATTATAATTCATGCCTGAACTTATTTTGTCCAGGTGACTTCTTATAAACTAAGAATGTAAAGAAGCAATGGTTGGATGCTAGTTTTAATCTGATTGTGCAAATCATTAAAAGACTAGAAAGTCTAGTCAATTAAAATTTCAAAAAACACATATATCCCTTATTATATTATTCTTGAAATTTTGTTTTCATAATAATGTGTAATTAAGGTTTTATGCTTCATATGTATTATGATTTGGAGTACGTGAAACCCACTGAAATACATGGCTTGAATGTCATACATCAAAAAATTGATATGTATATGCATTTAACAGCAATTAATGCAATAAATAGGTCAGGAATTTGAAGGAGAGCATGGAGGGGTACATAGGAGGGTTTGGATAGAGAAAAGAAAAGGATGGAATTTCATAAATATATTCTAATCTCAAATTATAAAACAGGGAATTTTAAATGCATTGTTAGGAGAATTTAATTTTTTTTATTTTTACATTTACTTATTTGTGTCTAGGTGTGTGTTTGGGGAATGGGGTGTTTGTGTGCCAGAGGACACTTGTGGAGGTGAGAGGACAACATGGAGTAGGTTTTCCCCTTCAACCAAGTGGATTGACAGACAGCATCATACAAAGTCTTTATCAGAAAAAACGGCTAAGGGGCTTTGGTTCTCAAAATTGATTGCAAGGTTCAGAGTGGAACTGTGGGTCTTTTATTTAAAACAATGGCTCAGACAAAGCAGGTACTCACAATATGTATCTTAGGTTAATTAGCTATTCTTATTAATGTCACTGTTTTCTAGCCAACGCTTGTAGAAAGAGAAAGGGTCGTAACCCTTTTGCAGGGAGGCCACATATCTGATATCCCCCATATCAGACATTTACAGTACAATTCAGAACAGTAACAAAATTACAGCTATGAAGTAGCCACAAAATAATCTTATGGATGGGGATCACCACAACATGAGAAACTATATTAAAAGGTCACAGCATTAGGAAGGTCGAGAACCACTGGTACAGAGCACTGAAAGCAACCAGGCATGTTAAATACTCCTACACTATCCCGGTCTGGCTGACTGGAGGCATGTTGGCTTCCCCATGGCATGCGTCTCCTGACACGTGTGTCTGCTTGGGCACTTACCTCTGATTGCTGGCCACTCTGGTAAAGTTCAGGCAGCTGCAGGAGGGTCTCCGCTGACACATCTTTCTCCAAAACTCAGGGGCCAAACTCAGGGGATAAGGCCTCATGGTAAGCACCTTTACCTTCTGAGCCATCTTGCCAATGATCAAGAAACTTTTTTTTTTAAACAGTAACAGGTGCAATAGAGTCTCCATGAAAAGATGAATTAGAAATTCTTGAAGAAGTCTGTTCACCCCAAGACACCAGTTAATTCTACTCATGACAAGTCTGAGGATGGCAAGACCTACCGTCGTTCAGTTAACTATGATTTGTTCTATTATTAGTCACACAAACAGACATTCTCTTAAATGCATTTTAATAAGGCATGAGGCTGTTCAACTGTCTTAGCACACTGGAAGGTATTATGAGGGATCACATCTGTCTATGGATTTGCCTTTTCATAGCTCCAGTTCTCTCTATGAAGGATCTACCACTCCCTGTGAGCCTTATGTCATTGTGTTTAGAGGCACACAACAGTCACTGTTTACAAAACTGTCTGAGCTTGTCTGTGTAGTTCTCCCATCAGCCCAACTTGTTCTCAGATGTAGAGCCTCTGCATTTCATTAACTGGTATGAACTCTTGTGGTCTATGGTGGTGGACAAGAGAACTCAAGAGGCACATTATGTTTTTACTGAGTATCCGTAAGTAACGTGTAATATTTGATGAGTTAAAACACTTCAATACATCTATATTGCACTCCCCATTCTTGAATGGTAAAATCCAATTTGAAGTACTTTTTCAACCAAAATTCCCCAGATCACTTTTATCTATACTATACCCAAACCATTAAGTTCCTTGTTTCTTTTGTTCCTTTGTGCACCTATTATATATTCCTATAAAGAAAATGTTATTGTGTTTATATTGTTCTTTACCTTATGTATAATAAATAATATTTCTATGCCATTTCTAGAGACCCATTGACACAGTAGATATTAAATGCATTTTTAATAGAATTGCATGAGACAATGGATACTCAAATGTAAAGTTTTCATCTCTGTTTATCTGAAGCTACATGTAAGAACCTTGACACATAAAGGTTTCCATACCTGTATTTTCTTCTTCTGTGGCCTGGTAAGGCTGCTCCCCCTTCAGGGGAAAGTGATCAAAGAGCCAGCCACTGAGTTCATGTCAGACACAGTCCCTGTTCCCCATACTAGGGAACCTACTTGGACACTGAGCTGCCATAGGCTACATCTGTGCAGGGGTTCTAGGTTATATCCATGTATGGTTCTTGGTTGGAGTATCAGTCTCAGAAAAGACCCCTGAGCCCAGATATTTTCGTTGTTTCTTTCCTTGTGAAGCTACTGTCCCCTCCAGATATTTCTATATCCCCCTTTTATCATAAGATTCCCTACACTCTGCCCAAAGCTTGGTATGAGTCTCACCATCTGCTTTAATACCTTGCTGGGTAGAATCTTACTGAGGCCTCTGTGGTAGGCTCCTGTCCTGTTCCATCTTTCCAGGTCTATCCTGTTTGCCATCCTGAAAGAGGATTGACCATCTTACCCAGGGTCCTCCTTCTTGCTTAGCTGCTTCAGGTGTACAGATTTTAGTATGGTTATCCTATATTACTTGTCTAATATCCATGACTTGAGTAAAAGGAAGGTAACTGACCATCGAAGAGTGAGATGTTCAAGTATCATGAAGAAATGGGTAGCAGCATCTTAGGCAAAGTGAGGCATAGAAATAAATATAGAGAAACAGACCGCACTAAGCTGGACATGTGTGGTGGGGGAAAATCTAATGAAATAGAAGAAGTCCACACAAACGTACCAACGTTGCCATCTCTTCAAGTCAACCTTACAGAGTGTGTTAATACTTCATTTTTTATCATAGAGGAAAAGGAGAAGTCACCCAAATTCTTAAAGTAGAAAGTGTGTGTGTGTGTGTGTGTGTGTGTGTGTGTGTGCATATGTGTGCCTGTTTAATCTCTTTAACTTTATGGTAAAACACAAATCCTAGAGGCTGCCATCATGCTTAGGGGCAATCTGTGAGTAAAAGGGTCTTATTTCGGGGCAGAGGGAGCTCATGGCTTAAACAGGTACTAATCCAGATGGGGAGAAGTTGTAATATTTTAGACAAGGAACACAGTGAACAAACAGAATGTGAACAGACCTACTGGTGAAAAGAGCTAAATCAGAAAGTTGGGCTTAGGATTTTCTAGTCTTGGTGGAAAATATCACATGTTTAATCTTAAACAGACTAAAATGTAGGCTTCTCTAAATTTCCCTAATGACCATGGCTAGGCAGATTGGACATAAGCTCAGAGGAGAGGCCAAGGCAGTCATTTAGTATTCAGCCCATGATTTAGACCATACATACATATCACAATAAAGTTAGTATAGAGATGATATCAAAATTTTAGAGGCAATCCCATTCTCATCTCATTCAATTCAGGAGCAATCTGTAAAGAGACAGAATGAAAAAGAAAGTCCAGAGAAAACTAACATGGGAAAGTGCAATACATAAGCATTGCAAGGGTTTCATGAATAAAAAAGAAGAGAATTACAAGTGTCCATGAGGATTAATAACACAGCAACTCCTGGGGTGGAGGAATGTAGAGAGATGATGTACATACCAAGTGAACAAATTTATCCTGAAGTTTAAAAACATTTCAGAATCTGTGATGTAATTGGAAGACAAGAGAGAACTCCATTGGTGGAAAGATATGTTGCAGTCAGGGAGGATTTTTTAAATAGTTATATTTAAATAATTGAGAACTTCCTTTCTAATTTGTATCTCATTGGTCTCCTTCAACTGTCTTAGTGCTCTAGCAAGGAATTCCAGAACTATGTTAAAGAGATATGGAGAGAGTAGGCAGCCTTGTCCCTGATTTCAGTGGGATTGCTTTAAGTTTCTCTCCGTTCAGTTTGATGTTGACAATAGGCTTGCTGTATATCGCCTTTACTATGCTTAGATATGTGCCTTGTATCCCTGATCTCTCTAAGACTTTAAACATGAATGGATATTGGATTTTGTCAAATGCTTTTTCAGCATCTACAGAGATTATCATGTGTTTTTTTTTCTTTCAGTTTGTTAATATGGTGGATCACATTGATGAATTTTCATATATTGAACCACCCCTGCATACCTGGGATGAAGCCTACTTGGTCATAGTGGATGATTTCTTTGATATGTTCTTCTATTTGGTTTGCAAGTATTGTGTTGAGTATTTTTGCATCAATGTTCATAAGGGAGATTGGCCTGAAATTCTCTTTCTTTGTTGGGTCTTTTTAAGGTTTAGGTACCAAGGTGACTGAGATTTCACCTTACACCCATCAGAATGGCCAAGATGAAAAACTCAAGTGACAACACATACTGGAGAGGTTGTGAAGAAAGGGAAACCCTCCTCCACTGCTGGTGGGAATGTAAACTTGTAAAACCATTCTGGAATCTGGTGCTTTCTCAAACAACGAGGAATAGCGCTTCCTCAAGATCCAGCCATACCACTCCTAGGCATATATCCAAAAGAGGCTCAAGTACACAATAAGGACATTTGCTCAACCATATTTGTAGCAGCTTTATTTATAATAGCCAGAAGCTGGAAACAGCCCCTCAACTGAAGAATGGATGATGAAATTGTGGTACATCTACACAATGGAGTATTACTCAGCAATGAAAAATAAGGAAATCATGAAATTTGCAGGTAAATGGTGGGACCTGAGTAAAGGATCATCCTGAGTGAGCTCTCCCAGAAGCAGAAAGACACACACAGTATATACTCACTCATACAGACATATAACATAAGATAAACCTACTAAAATCTGTTCACCTAAAGAAACCAATCAAGAGAGAGGAACCTGACTAACAGACTCAATCCCCATCCTGAAAGGCAAAGAGGATTGACATCAGAAGAAGAAGAAAACAGGAAACAACCTAGGAACCTGCCACAGAGGGCCTCTGAAAGGCTCTGCCCTGCAGACAATCAAGAGACGCCGAGACTTATGGCCAACTGTTAGGCAGAGTGCATGGAATCTTATGAAAGAAGTGGGAAATAGTAAGATCTGGAGAGGAGAGGAACTCCACAAGGAGAGCAACAGAACCAGAAAATTTGAACACAGGGGTCTTCCCAAGACTCATGCTCCATCCAAGTACCAGGCATGGAGATAACCTAGAACCTCTGCACAGATGTAGCCCATGGCGTTTAGTGTTCAAGTGGGTTACATAGGAATGGGAAGAGGGACTGCCTCTAACATAATCTGATTGGCCTGCTCTTTGATCACCTCCCCCTGACGGAGGAGCAGCCTTACCAAGCCACAAAAGATGACAATGCAGCCACTCCTGATGTGATCTGATAGACTAAGATCAGAAAGAAGACCTCTCCTATCAGTGGATTTAGGGAGGAAGACCTCCCCTATCAGTGGACTTGGGGAGGGGCATGTGTGAAGAATGGGAAGGAAGGGTGAGACTGGGAGGGTAGGAGGGAGGGGCTTATGGGGGGATACAAAGTGAATAAAGTGTAATTAATAAAAAATAAATAAATAAATAAATAAATAAATAAATAATAGAGAACTTTTAGTCTAGTTAGAATAGTGGATAATGTGGCAAAAGAAGAAAAGACCAATAGACAATATTCTCAAACACACACACACACACACACACACACACACACACACACACACACACA